>NC_063188.1:38564999-38651175 GCF_023159225.1 Perognathus longimembris pacificus
ATAGTCACTGGAGTTTTCCTGCAAAACTTGGTCATATCCACTCATACTGCTCTGACCACCATAGCCACCTCCATAACCACCACTCAGCTGCTGGCTAGCAGGACCTCCATAACTAGACTGGTTGGACAAGCCCATTCCGCCCATCATTTGGCTACCATAGGCACCACTACTTGCCCCTGCTGTAGAATTCAAGAAGAGTTCTACATAACTGTGATCATAAGCTCCTCCACTTGTTCCTGCGGTAGAATTCAGGAAAAGCTCCACATATCTATGTTGCATATTTGCTTTATCTTTTGCCATAGCTGCCACTGCATCTTCATGGGTAGCAAATTCAACATCAGCCTCACCAGTAACTCTACCATCAGGACCAATTTCAATGTGTACTCTCATAGGATTAAGAGGTGAGAAAAAATTATAAATATCATTTTCGGTGGCTCTATAAGGTAACCCCCTCATGTGTACACAATGCCCTGTGGTGCTCTGGAAACTGGATCCACCATCTCCATATCTATGATCAGACATTCCTGAGAAACAGTAATTGAGATCTCTTCCGAATCTATCAGACCCAAAGCCATATCCGTCATTATAGCTACTATAGTCATCATAGCCTCCATAGCCTCCACCATATGCACCCCGCCTCATCCTTTCAAACCCAGCTCCTCTACCAATGCTATTATACCCTCTGCCCGTCCCTGGCCTATCATAAGGACCTGGACGCTGCATAGCCATGAGCTTTCGAGGGGGATCATAGTGGGTTCGGACTTCGGCTCTGCTACTCTTGAAGATTTCAATGTACCTGTGCCCTATCCGTTCCTTGTGTTTCTTTAAGGCTTTTTCAGCTATCTCCTGTGAAGCAAACTGCACAAAGGCCTCCCCTGTGCTCCGCCCTTGAAAGTCCACTGGCAGTGTCATCCCATTTGGCACAATTTCCAACCCTGAAAAGAACTGAACAATCTCTTCCTTGCTACAGCCAAATGGGAGTCCTCTAAGCCGGACAAAGCCATCATTAGCAGTATCAGGACTATTTGGACCCGTATGCTTCAAAACCCAATCCATTTCAACACTGTTGGATTTGAATACTTCAACATATCTGTGTCCCATGGTTTCTCTGTCCTTCTTCAAAGCCAGTTTCACTTCATCTTCCGATTCAAGTTCGACAAATGCTTCACCACTTGGTCTGCCTTCTCTGGTGTAGATGAAACGAATGCCTGATGTGCCATTCTGGATTTTGCAATCAGAGAAGAAGCGCATCACTTCATCCGCTGAGCAGGACCAGGGTAGGCCCCTGACCTTCACCACGAACCCTTCCCGGCCTTCTGTGCTCAGCATCATGGTGACTGTTGGGATTCTTAATGGCAAGCTTGGCTCAATAACAATTTCAATGTGGCTTTAAAAAAGTAAAAGACTTGTTATGGGAAAATACAATATAATAAAAGAAAAAACTTAATATGAAATTCAATCACGGTAGCATTTTAAAAATCCACATAAACTTGTTCCAAATAAACCATTCATTTGACAATTATTTACTCAGTACCTATTATGTATATATTTCTGAGTGGTAAGATTATAGGAGCGTTTGGTTTCAGAGAACTTTTTTCCCTTTTGGACATTTTTATTCTGTTTTCTGTAATGGCAATGTATTAACATCATAGAAAACAAAAAACAAAAAGCATCATTAAAAGCCAGTGAACAGCCGGGTGCCAGTGGCTTATGCCAATAATACTAATTACTCAGAAGGCTGAGATTTGAGAATTCTGGTTCAAAGCCAACCCAGGCAGGGAAGTCTATGAGACTGTTATCTCTAGGAAAAAAACTAGGAAAAAAACCACATAAAACTCAGAATTGGAGCTGTGCCTCAAGTGGCAGAGCACTAGCCTTGAGCAAAAAGGTGACAGCTACTAGCCAATAAAAAAAAGCCAGTGAACAGTCAACAAATGAAACATAGCTATACCCATTAACATAAAAATAAATAACTTCCCTACGATTAAAAATATAATGAAATATAATTGGAAAGCATACAAAACTCCTATAGTACCCATGAAAAAATCTATTTTTAATTTCATATAAAGAATGCATAATCAATACGATAAGAGAACTATTAAGGCCTAAGAAATAAATGGAAAAAGACGTTAATAGGAATTTGCATACTGAGAGGTTTTAGATGTCAGGTCCAATACCTACCTACCCATGGCAAACAGAATCTCTAAGTGCTGAAAGGCTTTATGATCCTATGGGGATACTCTGTGTCTTCACCAAATATATGAAGGCAAACATACAACTAATGGCAAAAGAAATCTGTGCAGGGTGTAAAGATAGAACAGAAGAGGACCTAATCGGTCAACTATCAATTCGAGGCAGGCATAATGGTTAAGTGAAACAAACCTGTCCAGGAATACATAAACAGATTTTAGAATTCTTACAAGCATAAAATGGGACAGGGCAAAACAAGAGATAAAGCTGGCAAGGTGGAGAACAGATCTTGAAGGCTGTATTTAATTTACTACTGCTAATGGCCTTGTATGGATTTTAAACTGGCAATGATGTCACCACAACACTTCCAGACATATCACCCAGGCAACAGTATGACACTCAAACAGAAGGGGGTCTAGGTAGAGTGAGCTAGATTTAGATTAGTTAGACCGGTTTCTTAAGAGATAAAGTAAGATATTCACTATAATAGTAAAAAAAAAAATGGGGGGGGCATGGGAATCTACATATATTTTATTTCATTTTTTAGTTTTTGCCAGTCCTGGGGCTTGGACTCAGGGCCTGAGCACTGTCCCTGGCGTCTTTTTACTCAAGGCTAGCACTCTACCACTTGAGCCACAGTGCCACTTCTGGCTTTTTCTGTTTATGTGGAGCTGAGGAATCGAACCCAGGGTTTCATGCATACTAGGCAAGTACTTTACCACTAAGCCACATTCCCAGCCTGTCTACCTATATTTTATTTGTTTTGTTTTTGTTGCCAGTCCCGTGGTGTGGACTCAGGGCCTGAGCATTGTCCCTGGCTTCTTTTTGCTCAAGGCTAGCACTCTACCTCTTGAGCCACAGTGCCACTTCCGGCTTTTTTCTATATAAGTGGTGCTGAGGAATCAAACCCAGGGCTTCATGTATATGAGGTGAGCACTTTACCACTAGGCCATATTCCCAGCCCTATCTATATTTTAAAAAGTAGGATCTGTCAGGTACCAGGGACTCATGCCTATAATCCTAACTACTCAGGAGGTTCAGATCTAAGAATCTCAGCAGTTCAAAGGCAGCCCAGGCAGAAAAGTCTATAAGACTATTATCTGCAATGAACTACTGAAAAAATTGCAGAAGTAGAGCTAAGGCTCAAGTAGTAGAGTGTTAGCCTTGAGTAAAAGCTCAGAGACAATGCCAAAGTCAAGTTCAAGCCCCCAGAGTGGCACTAAACAAGTAGAATCTTGCAGGGCACTGGTGGCTCACAGCTGTAATCCTAGATATTGAGGAGGCTGAGATGTGAGGATCATGGTTCAAAGCCAGCCCAAGCAGAAAAAGTCTATGAGACTCTTATCGCCAATAAATTACCCTCAAGCCCCCCCACCCCGCCCCGCCAAATGCTGTAGGTAGAGCTCTGACTCAAGTGGTAGAATGCTACCCTTGAATAAAGTAAAACTCTGAGACAGCACCCAGGTCCTGAGTTCAAGCCCAAGGACCAGTACCAAAAAAGTAGAATCTGTAGGACTTGATAAAAGATAGGTGAATAAAGGCTACAAATCTGAACAGTTTTCAGACTTGACAGTTAGAAATGTGGTTTAAGAAAGAATTAATCCCTATTTTTCACCCATCATGATAACATAAATTAAGTAGTGACAATAAGTCAACACTATTGAGAGTTCACAAACTTACATACTACTGCAGATGTGAAAACTATATACTATTCTAGAAAGCAATTTGGTAATATCTACCATGTTTCATGGTAATATCTACCATGGTTCGACAGTAAATTTACTTCAGGGTATGTGCCTTAAGGAGATACAAAATTCAGACTGATTTATAAAACTGTATCTTCTATGAATTTTTTTTTGCCAGTCTTGGGACTTGAACTCAGGGCCTGAGCACTGTCCTGGCTTCTTTTTGCTCAAGGCTAGCACTCTTCCACTTGAGCCACAGTGTCATTTCCAGCTTTCTCTGTCTATGTGGTGCTGAGGAATCGAACCCAGGGCTTCATGCATGTGAGGCAAGCATTCTACCACTAGGCCATATTCCCAACCCCGAATGATATTTTATTAAGGAAAGTAGAATATTACACATTAAATAAGGGTACAAAATGTTAAGTATCCTAAGATCATTTGTACTTTATAATTTGAACTATGCATAAAAACAAATGTTTACTCTTTGACCATGCTAAAATACCTTCTAAGAAAACAGGCTAACAGAGAAAACTTACAAATGTTCAATGAAGCCATTGTAATGGTAGATGCAATTTAGAAATCTAAATAGCAATCAAAAGAGAAATGGCTGAATGAATTATATCTTATCCTTAAAATAGAATGCTATACAGTCATTTTTTTTTAAAGCGATCTAAGCTCAGCACTGGTGGCTCATGCCTGTAATGCTACCTACTTAGGAGGCTGAGATTTGAAGACTGTGGTTCAAAGCCAGCCCAAGCAGGTACCTGAGATGCTTATTCCCAATAAACTACCCAAGAGCCAGAAATGGAGTTGTGGCTCAAGTGGTAGAACACCTAGCCTTGAGCAAAAAAATGCTCAGGTACAGTGTCCAGGCCCCCAAGTTCAAGCCCCAGTAACAGCATGCACATACATACACACACACAAAATCTTCTCTGACCTAGTAACATTTCCAAAGTACATTAAATGAAATAATATGCACAGTATGATTCTACTTATGACAAAATATAAACATGCATATATGTACACACAAGTGTAAAGCGAACATCAGTAAACAGACTAGTTTTTATCTTATGATGAAGGGGAGGTTGGGAGGATAAAGTGAGTTTCACTTTTTATCCTAGTTTTAATTCTTTTAGGTGTATTGAAATAAAAATTACAATTAAGAATAATAATTAGAGCCAGGTGCCACTGGCATACGCCTGTAATCCTAGGTACTCAGGAGACTGAGATCTGAAGATCCCAGTTCAAGGCCAGCCCTGGCAGAAAAGTCCTGGAAAGACTCTTATCCTTAAATAACCACTCCAAAACCGGAGGTGGAGCTGTGGTTCAATGTGGCAGAGAGCTAGCCTTGAGCAAAAGAGCTCAGGGACAGCAGCCAGGGCCTTAGTTCAAGCCCCACAAGCAAAAAAAAAAAAAAGAATAACAATTTGAAAAGTACCTCAAATGTTAACAGTGCTTATCCTGAGTGGTAGGTTTATGGCTTTTTCAATTAAAAAATTGTGCAGTTTTAATTTTCTACTGAAAGGCAAAAAAGATTTTACTTTAAAAACAAAATGTTTAGTTTCTGGGATTTGAAATTGCAACTTTATAAATATCCTCTGGTTTTGTATGTGGATGCTTTTCTGATACGGTCTAGGAATTCTGGGCTTTTTGGAAGGATGGTAAAAAGTGTACTAAATTCCATACATAAAGTCACACTGAGGACTCAATTCCAGTATTTACTAATTGCCTAACATACGCCTGATTCTGTCGTGGTTAACAGTTCTTACAAACCATCCTAAAGTCACAGTGCAGAACCTCCCAGAATGATGACGACAGTGACTTCTGCAGCACTCTGCCTTAACAGCCCAACCCCTATGCTAGGAGCCACTGTTAGGAGCGGGCTACATCTTCCGGGAGGGCCACTAGGGCTCTGTAGCTTAAAATAGGAGCCAGGATCCCATTTGTGAGTTAAAATTGTGTGTATTTATTGCGTGTGTTTTACATACACCTAAAAAAAAAACCTAACGACATAAAGTTTGGTGATGAATTACGTTTATATTTAAATTTATAGTTATTTTCATATTTTTCGAATGACCGAAATTTGACACGTAAATTGTTGCTATAAGCAGAAAAGCAAACGTTATTCAAATATTCAATCAGGCAAAAAAAAATCCAAAAAACCAACGTTTACTGGGCACTTCTGTCAGGCACGCAGCATGTGACTGTGATATAATTTACCTGGGGCCTCCCGCGATAAGTAAGCAGTAGACAAGAGTGCTTGAATGGATGGACCACCACTGGTCTCGATGTTTTCTTTAATTCAGGCAAGTAGTTTTCAAACGTTTTTCACCTTCGGTCCCTATTGGGGCCTTCGAAGAGGAGCCCAGACACAAAAATAAACAAACACACACTCAATCACGACGGTCCACCATTTCCCCACCAGACGCAGTTAAGGCGGTTTCCCGGCACTGAGGGGGGGGGCGGGTTAAAGAGGAAGGGGGAGGGGGGAAGGGAAAGCGGGGAACGAAAAAGGCGGAGGCGGCCCCTGAACCGCGCCTTGGTCTTCAGCATCACCACCCCTGGGTCCTCAGTTCCCCCCCACACACAAACCTCTCACGAAAACGGGTAATTTTCCTCTTTCTTCCCTCAAACGATTACAGCGAGACGGTTGACGACGACCAGAACTACTTCTGCTCACGTAAGCGATTGTTCACGTGAGCACCTACGTCATGTGAGATCTCAGTCACGTGAGCAGCTTTCTGCTTAAACTCGGGATCGCGGAGGTGCCACACTTCTTCCGGTATTGAAAGAGGGCGGGCCAATATGACAAAAGCAAGATCGTGATTGGCGGGTGATATACGTCTTACGTTTCTGATCATTGGTCTGTTACTGGAGATAACCTCCCAGTTGCCGGAGAAACAATGACGTCATTGTTTCATTATTTGTCAGTGATTGGTCCTCCCCTTAGGGAAAACTTAAAATTGGTTGCCCACAGAAAACTGTCCCGTGTACTCTTGGTGGCTATGAAGTTCAGCCACAGTCAGCGACTGGGCTCTGTGCTTGCCCTTTTCTCTCTGGTCCTAGTTTTCTGCGATGTCCTTAGGGTCAGGGCACTGGACAATGGCTTGGCGAGGACTCCTACCATGGGCTGGCTACACTGGGAGCGGTTCATGTGCAACCTGGACTGCCAGGAAGAGCCTGATTCCTGCATCAGGTATCCAATATTGGGTAGCTACTTCATTTTGCTTTTCCATGTGTTCGTCTGAGTGTGTATGGAGTGTTTCAACGGGAACATTTGAGCCTGAAGGAGAGCAACCTTACTGTTGCTTTGAAAAAAAATCCTCACTAGGCTCCAGTGGCTTACGCCTGTAACCCTAACTACTCAGGAGACTGAGATCTGAAGTTCGTGGTTCAAAGTCAGCCCGGGGCAGAAAAGTACGTGAGACTCTTATCCCCAGTTAAACTACTCAGAAAAAGCCGGTAGTGGCACTGTGGCTTAAGTCGTGGAGCCCTACTCTTGAGTACTAAGAGGCTCTGGGACAACGCCCAGGTCCTCAGTTCAAACCCCAGCATTGGAAAAATAAAAATAAAAAACCTCGGGGAACTGTCTTAGATCAGTAATGCCCCTCTGTATGTGTGACGATTTGGGGGTGAGAGTTTTATGCTAGAGAGTTTCTTCATTTATTATTTGTTTGATTGGTTCCATTCAGATCATTCTTGTGAGCTTCTGATCTGCCTTGGCTAGGTGCTAGCCTAGCACAAGCCCAACTGTAGAGGATAGGAAGGAAAGCCAAGGGCTAGGAATATGGCTTAGTGGTAGGGTGCTTGCGTAGCATACATAAAGCCCTGGGTTCGATTCCCTGGTGCCACATTAGCAGAAAAAGTCAGAAGTGGTGCTGTGGTTCAAGTGGTAGAGTGCTAGCCTTGAGCTGGTTCAGGGACAGTGCCAAGGCCCTGAGTTCAAGCCCCAGGACTGGCAAGAAGAGACAGACAGAGACAGGAAGACAAGTGACTAAGGCTTGTGTCATTTGTTTTTGCAGATCATTAGTGCCTTGGCTGTAACTGCAGGGAGTAAGAAAAACATTGGAGTCTGTGAGATCTCCCTCACCTCTTTGTCCTTGAGTGTGGCAGTAGGCTGGAAGATAAACCTGGGGAGACTTTACATGTCAAACAATTGAGGCTGTACTTAGCGTACCTAATCCTTGATATCCTTGTCTGGAAATTGGGATGATACCCCTTTTAACTTGGAGATATGACACAAAAAGAGCTATTTCCAATTTAACCAACATCAAAATAGCTGGAATGGAGAAGCAACTTAAGTGGTAGAGCCACAAAAATCAAACGAGTGTGTGAGCCTCTGAGTTCAAGCCCTGGTACCACTACAAAGAAAATTAGCCAACTAAATGCAAATAATTGGGGCTTAAATATGTAGCCATATGGTAGAACACTTGCCTAGCTATGTGCGGATGGCCTAAATTTAATCCCAAACACCTCAGAAAAAATGCAAATAACACTTACTTGATTGGCAAACCTAAATGACAAAGTCAGTGTTGAGTCAGGTTGTAAGGGAAATAGGTATTCTTACACACTGTTTTTGGCAACAGTAAAATCTTTCAGAAGGATCATTTGACATGTACTAAAATAAGCATATCTTTGGACTCCATAATTTAGCAGAATCTCACAGACTTTTCTGCCCAGGATGGTATTGAACTTTCATTCTCAGATCTCAGCCTCCTTACAGGCATAAGCTTTCTTCCATCAGCCACATTCCTGCCCTATTGGTTTAGAGATTTGGTGGCAGAGATATTAAGGAGGTAAGAGTGAGAAAATAATTGGAAGAACAGTTGACTTTTTTTTACCTTGTCTTTATTGTCAATACTACCACATTATTACTAGAATTTAAAAAGTTATTCAATCTCACCAGGCATCAGTGGCTCACACCTGTAATCCTAGCTACTCTAGTTACAATCTAAGAAGCATGGTTTGAAGCCAGCCCAGGCCGGAAAGTCTGTGAGACTCTTATCTCCACTTAACCATCAGGGACACAGAACTGGAGCTGTGGCTCCAGTACAGCACGAGCCTTGAACTAAAAAGCTAAGGGGAAGTGCCCAGGCACTGAATTCAAGACCCAGTACTGGTAAGAGAAAACAAAAGAAATCTCAACCTGCCTGTTATTCATTTAATGAATTGTAATGATTATTGGAATTATTCTTTTTAGTGAGCAGCTTTTCATGCAGATGGCAGATCTCATGGTCTCTGATGGCTGGAAGGATGTGGGTTATAATTACGTCTGTATAGATGACTGCTGGATGGCTCCCGAAAGAGATTCAAAAGGCCGACTTCAAGCAGACCCTCAGCGCTTTCCTGGAGGAATTCAACGCCTAGCTAATTATGTGAGTTTACAGATTTTTTTTCAATGTTGATAAATAGTTCTCGTGACACTTAGAAAATTGAATGGTTGTTAAACATTGAATTGTGAAGCTTATCAGGTGGAACTTTCATCCATCAGCATATATGTTTTGCAATAGCTCTTGAGGTCCATCTTGGAGAGGGGTTTTTGATGAAACAGCTGATTTTTTTTCTAGGAGGAAAGGGGAACTTGGTTCTTGATATGTGTGTACATATATTTTCCTACAAGCATTAGACAGCTATTTTAGAAAACAGAAGTAAAATGTTCTGGATATTGTTGATGAGAATTAGAGTCCAACATTAGCTAAATGTAATGAAGACAGATTTCATTCAGTACTATTGTAATAGGCAGAAGAAGCTCAAATCCAAATGCAACAAAAAAAAATGAGGATTTGCCGAGCGCTGGTGGCTCATGCTTGTAATCCTAGCTACTTGGGAGGCTGAGATCTGAGGATCGTGGCTTGAAGCCAGCCTGGGCAGGAAAGTCCAGGAGATTCATCTCCAGTTAACCACCAAAAAACCAGAAGTGGACCTGTGGGTCAAAAGTGGTAGAGCACTAGCCTTGAGTGAAAAAGCTTAGGGACAGCAGCCAGGCCCCGAGTTCAAGCCCCACAACCACCACTACCACCAACAAAAAGAAGTGAGGATTTTTACCCACTGAACAGATCTACTGGAGACATGAAGAAGTGACCAACACATAGCAGGATTTTGGTTTAAAGTGAGGTGTGACCTCCCTAGGACATAGTCAAGGCCTAGGTAAGAAGACTCAGAGAATCCTAAAAAAGTTTAGTTGAAGAATATTGATAAGTTTATTACTGAACAAGAGTATTTAGAATCTTATAAGAAATATTAGAACTGTTGATAACTTTCTCCTCAGTTCTGCATTGTAGCTTACATGTATAGTTTGAACTATCAGCAGAATTGAGTGGTTTGTTCCTCTGTCTATGTGTACATGTGTGCATGTGCACACACATGTGCCAGTCCCAGGGCATGAACTCAGGACCTGGACGCTGTTCCTGAGCTTTTTTTTGCACTCTACCACTTGAATCACAGCTCCATTTCTGGCTTTTTGGTAGTTCATTGGAGGTAAGAATCTCATGAACTTCCTGCCCAGGCTGGCTTCAAGTCATGATCCTCAGATCTTAGCTTTCCGAGTAGCTAGGATTTCAAGTGTGAGCCATTGGCACTCAGCTTAGAATTCGTCTTTACTACCAAAAACTAATCTGGAAAAGATGTTTGTGGAAAAATGCCCCTGATACTGGTTAAACACACTTGTCTCTGCCCTAGGCCTGGAATTCAATCTGCTACTTCTTGTTTGCCCTTCTATTGTTTGTTTGTTTTGTTTTTGTTGCCAGTCCTGGGGCATGGACTCAGAGCCTGAGCACTGTCCCTGGCTTCTTTTTGCTCAAGGCTAGCACTCTACCTCTTGAGCCATAGTGCCACTTCCTGCTTTCTTCCATATGTTGTGCTGAGGAATCAAACCTAGGGCTTCATGTATACGAGGCAAGCACTTTACCACTAGGCCATATTCCCAGCCCCTTTGCCCTTCTATTGTAATGACTTTTATCTCCTTTCAGGTCCACAGCAAAGGACTAAAGCTAGGGATTTATGCAGATGTTGGAAATAAAACCTGTGCAGGCTTCCCAGGGAGTTTTGGATACTATGACATTGATGCCAAGACCTTTGCTGACTGGGGAGTAGATCTGCTAAAATTTGATGGCTGTTACTGTGACAGTATAAACCTTTTGGCAAAGGGTAAGTTTCATTGAAGAGATTTAGCCATAAGCAAAGAGGAAAACATTGAGAACAAGGTAGCTAAGCATCAAAGAACTAATTTGAGTGTATCAGAACACTCACCTTTTCTCTTTCGATTTGTTTATTCCTTTATATGGAATCCATGCATGCCTAACCATGGCTGTGAACTTTTAGTTCCACAGGAAAGAAAGTCCATTGTTTTTTTTTAGGTCCATTGTTTATAGTAATTATATTGAGGAAAAAGTCTAGGATATCGTACAGTGAAAGAAGTACCTTCCTGCATTTCCTCAATACACACACCACCTCTGCACTGTCTACTCAGAGTCATACCAACATTTTCACAGATACTCTACACTATTGGAGCAAACACTCGCTCCTGCCACTGGTTTAAAATACAAACATGTCCTTTCAGGTAGCCTCTTAACATCTACAGTATTAGCTGGAATTTCCCTCTTTTTCCCTTATTTTACCCATTGTTTTCTCATACAGGTTATAAGCACATGTCATTGGCCCTGAACAAGACTGGAAGAAGCATTGTATACTCCTGTGAATGGCCTCTTTATATGTGGCCCCTTCATCAGGTGAGCTAGTGAGCCCAATCCAAATTTTCTGAACTTCAGAAGAAACAAGATGAGTCCCCTTCAAAGCCCAATCACATCCTCACCATCCCCACTGTTGTAATTATAGTGTAAGTTCACAACCTCAAAATAATTTTTTTATTCTTCCCTTTATTCCATCATCCATATCTTATCAGCAAAGCAATCCTACTAGAACTACCACCTCATTTATATATATATATATATAATTGTCAATCATCCCACTTCTTTACATATGTACTGCATTCCACCCATTCCTTCCAAGCCACACTCATGTCTGTGTCTCAGCCAGACTGCTCTGATAGTCTGGTCTCTCTGCTCCCACTCTCTCTGTAACCCCATCCATTTTCCAGCGTCTCTGTCCTACAATGATGACTTTCCCTCACTACACTTTTTCTGTCGATCCAAATACCATCAATCCTTTCACACTTGCTTTTTGCTTCCCTCCAGCAACCTTCTTCCCCCAAGATTTTTAAAGTGTTGGGTGGGTTCTTTTTTTTTTTGGCCAGTCCTGGGCCTGGACTCAGGGCCTGAGCACTGTCCCTGGCTTCTTCCCGCTCAAGGCTAGCACTCTGCCACTTGAGCCACAGCGCCCCTTCTGGCCGTTTTCTGTATATGTGGTGCTGGGGAATCAAACCTAGGGCCTCGTGTATCCGAGGCAGGCACTCTTGCCACTAGGCTATATCCCCAGCCCAGGGGTGGGTTCTTAACATTAGCTTTCTGTCCATTCTTTATCATATTCATGTTTAATTGCCTTCTCTGAACTCAGCTTTATTCTTTCACTTACTGTTTGTCTTCCCACTAGAGTGTCAGTAAAAGACCTTGACTTTATCATTGTATATCAAGTATGTAACAAGTGTTCAATAATTACTTGTAACATAAAGCCCTATTATTTCCTTAAAATCTCTACAGCTAGTCTCATCTGTTCTCCAGCATCTTAAACCTCATATATTGAAGCTATCCACAAACTTTTGTTTTGTTAACAAATTTTATGACTAAGATTGTATATTTGATGAAGTACTGTTGTGTTTTGCAGCTGATTTTTTGCTTTATATCATTTTAACTATTAAAAAGGAATACATGCTCATTTTAGCATGAGAACAGAGTGAATTTCAAAGAAAAATCTTATAAATCTATAATGCTAATACCTAGATAGCAATTGGTAAATTTCCAGCATGAACAGTATTAAACTCATTTTAAGTCAAGATTTTATGTTGTCTACTACTGGAGCAAACTTTTTACAATGAAATTACTTTATAAAATTTAGATTTCTCCATGGAGACTTTCAAATCTGCTAAAGAGGCTTTAATTGGAATGTCCTTTAAATTTGACTATTTTCATCTCACTAGTTAGAAAGCAAACAAGAAAGAGTCCTGTTTTTCTTCACAGCCCAATTACAAAAAAATCCGGCAGTACTGCAATCACTGGAGAAATTTTGCTGATATTTATGATTCCTGGGAAAGTATAAAGCAGATCTTGGCCTGGACAGCTTCTAATCAGGATAGAATTGTTAATGTTGCTGGACCAGGGGGTTGGAATGATCCAGACATGGTAAGGACCTGCACCCTCCTTGTTCAAGGCCCTGTGGTAGGCCTTTTTGACACCTTTTTGCTGTTCTGGAGACCTCACATATGTCCTGCTATTGAGCTACATTTACAGCATTCCTGGGAAGCTCTTTGTGAAACAACTTAGATCAAGACAATGTTGGAAAATGGCTTCTTTTTATGGGTTATGTGTGCAACTTTGTTTCATCTTGTCTTTTTGATTTCACTCTTTTCCCCAGTTAGTGATTGGCAACTTTGGCCTTAGCTGGGATCAACAAGTAACTCAGATGGCTCTCTGGGCTATCATGGCTGCTCCTTTAATCATGTCTAATGACCTGAGACAAATCAGCCCTCAAGCAAAAGCTCTACTTCAAAATAAGGATGTGATTGCTATCAACCAAGACCCCTTGGGCAAGCAGGGGTATCGCCTTAGAAAGGTATGATAAATAATGTTCTAGGGAGAAAACAGCTCAAGAACACCTCCTTCTATACAATTCAAGTGTTTATTTTGGGTGCCCAATTTACAATCCTGTCAGTGCCTCTTGTGTGCTGGTTATGCAGGCATGTACCACCATGACTTGTGTGTTATTTTGTGGTAGCTTTTTATATCCAGTAAAGTACCGAGTTTGTCTTGTAAAGACATGAGAAGGGCTGTGATTATGGCCTAGTGTTAAGAGTGCTTGCCTCATATACATGAAGCACTGGGTTCAATTCCTCAGTACCACATATATAGAAAAAGCCGCAAGTGACACTGTGGCTTAAGACTAGAGTACTAGCCTTGAGCGAAAAGAAGCCAGGGACAGTGCTCAGACCCCTAGTTCAAATCCCAGGACTGGCCAAAAAAAAGACATAATTTTCAAAAATATTTTTCCCTTGATCTTGATCAAGGCTACTAAAAGAATTACCTTATTTCCAACATATACTACCTTACAATTTTTTTTCCTACAAGAGCTTGATCTGAAAAGATTGAATGGAAGTCCAACAAGGAAGCTTTCTACAAGTTACAAAGTAATCACACATATTTATTATTATATATATATAATTTTTTTTTTTTTGGCCAGTCCTGGGCCTTGGACTCAGAGCCTGAGCACTCTCCCTGGTTTCTTTTTGCTCAAGGCTAGCACTCTGCCACTTGAACCACAGCTCCACTTCTGGCCGTTTTCTATATATGTGGTGCTAGGGAATCGAACGCAGGGCTTCATGTATATAAGGCAGGCACTCTTGCCACTAGGCCATATTCCCAGCCCCAGTATTAATATATATATATATATAAATATATATATATATATATTTTTTTTTGCATTTTCAGGAAAAAGAAGTTGAAGTGTGGGAACGACCTCTCTCCAACATAGCCTGGGCTATAGCTCTGAGAAACCTGAAGGAAATTGGTGGACCTCTTTCTTATACCACATCACTTGTTTCCCTAGGTAAAGGTGTGGCCTGCAGCCCTGGTTGCTTCATTACACAGCTCCTCCCTATAAAAAAGGATCATGGGTTCTATGGATGGACTTCTAGTTTTAAAACACAAATAAATCCCACAGGCACAGTTTTGCTGAAGCTAGAAGCCATTAGTCCAAATTGAAAAGCTTAATACTTTGAAATCTTTTTTTTCCAGTGATTAATTCCTGTCTGATCCTTTGTATTTCCACTATAAAAATCACTACTAAATTTCCCCAAGTTAGAAAATGATGGATTAGGGAAGCCTGTGCTATTTAGCTTTTTAAGCATCTGGGAGCTTTATTTCTTGCCTTGATGGTTTCTAATTCCTTTGTTGACTTAGATTATCTTCTTAGATTTCAGTCTTTGGATTTCCGATAGTCAGCGTATAGTGTCTCTGTATATTATACAAAGTTGTAAGAATCATGTCAAGAGTTATATTTTTGTTTCATTGTATCCATTATCCAGAATTAAATTATTAAGCATAATTGGGGTTTTGGAATTTTTAGTTTTGTTTGTGCAGTTTCTAGGCAGTGCTCATTCATAGTTGTTAAATCATGATAAATGATCTTGCCTTAATCTTTGGTGATACTTTTTAAGTGTTTATTTCATCTGCTTAGATACTATTGTTTAGGCTGACTGGATATGGAAATCATGAATAAAAACATTTTCTTTCATTATAAAAACAAGTTTGAGGAAAAGGCTACTAAAGAAAGCTATAATTTATTGTGCTAAGCTATAAAATAAATGCTTAAAATGTATTTTAACCATCCCAACCCTAAAGGTGTCTATCCACCAAGTCAAGATTTAAACCCAGGTGCTGGGGATATGGCCTAGTGGCAAGAGCGCTTGCCTCGTATACATGAGGCCCTCGGTTCGATTCCCCAGCACCACATATACAGAAAATGGCCAGAAGTGGTGCTGCAGCTCAAGTGGCAGAGTGCTAGCCTTGAGCAAAAAGAAGCCAGGGACAGTGCTCAGGCCCTGAGTCCAAGCCCCAGGACTGGCCAAAAAAAAAAAAATTTAAACCCAAGCTACTGCTACGCTTCTGCTTAACTGGCACTTGGATGACTCAGAATTAGTGAAGAAAATGAAATCATGTCAGGCACCATTAGCTCAAGTTATGAAGCCAGCCTGGGCAGAAAAGCACAGAGACTCCATTTCCATCTAGCCAATAAAAAGCAGGGCTGGAGGCATGGCTCAAGTGGTAGGACAGACCAGCAATCAAGCAAGCCAGCCAAGCAAGGATGAGGCCCCAGTACCAATTTAATAAAATAAAATCGGCTTTATTAGCTGGAACAAAAATTTTCCAGGTGAGACTAACCTTGAAACTCAGATTTCTGGGTTTGTAATGTATTCCTAACAAATGTAGGTTGTTTAACTTTTTCAAATGATAGCTGATACACAAGAATACAAGATACCCCCTGCACTTTAGGTAATTGTTCTCACAGATTGCTACTATGAGGTGTGGTACCCAAACTGGGGTACTCAAGGCAGGGGAATTCCTGATATTCTAGATCTGCTTTTCCAACAAATCTGTACCCAAAGCTTCCTTTATGTAAGAAAACACCCTTCTTCCACCTGACCCAAAAGTATGTTAAACTCCCAGCCTCATGCTTTTTTGCTCACAAGCAGTGCTCTATCACTTGAACTACGCCTTAATTTCTGACTTTGCTGGTTAACTAGAGATTAGTTTCATAGAATTATATGCCTTTACTGGCTACAAACTGTGATTCTCAGACCTCAGCATACTGAGTAGCTAAGGATCTGAGTGTTGGGCCACCACTGTACTCAATGTGCGTACACCACTGTCCCAGCCAAAACACAAAAGTGAAGCCAGGCATTGGTGGATCATGCCTGTAGTCCTAGCTACTTGGGAGGCTGAGATTTGAGGATTGCGATTCAAAGCCAGCCCAGGCAGGAAAACCCATGAGACATCCCTAATTAACCACTGAAAGGCTAGAAGTGAATCTGTGGCTCAAGTGGTAGTGCAGTAGCCTTGAGCACAAAAATTCAGGGAAAGTGCATAGGTGAAGCTCAAGCCCAAACAATGGCAAATAAAACCCCACAAAAATGTATGTAGGAATCATTTTATCTACAGTTACAAATTTTCATAAAAGAAATATCCAACTGACAAATGGAATAAAACTGCTAGCCACAGATTTATCCAGGTTTTGCTGCTAAATAGAGATCTGAACACCAGTAAGACCAGTAAGGATAAGAGGAAAAGGATGAAATATTACTGGTTAATATTTCTTAGAATGCTTAACACAGTGAATTATGTTCTTTGCAATTCTAGTAACATGTGTATGATAAATGCTTAAGGGGGTATACTGAAGACTGGTACAATAGGGTATATTATACCTAGAGAATAGGGCCAAAACTCCTGAGATATCTAATATGATGCCTTAAGTACCAAAGGTATGAGATTATTCACCTTTTAATGAACTTATAGTCTCTTTGGATGTTACTGCCCTGCTATTACCCTAGAACCTCAGTCTCTATGTAATCATTTTGATAACCAGCATCATTTACTTCTTATTTTCTATTTTGTGGTTCTGGGAATGTAATTCAAAATGAAATTTTCAACTGCTTGAGCAGGGCTAAAGCCCTTTTGTCAGATCTAGATTCCCAAGTAGCTGTAATTTCAGGTGAACCATCATTCCTGGCTAATTTGCTTAACACCAAAAGGGGATCCCCCGCCCAAACATCTAATCTAAACTTAGCCATTTACATCCAGTAAAGTACAGTGATAAGAAACATGAAACACAAAACCAAGGAGAATTTTTTGATGATTATTCCCTCCCAAAAGACCAAATGCAACCAAATGAAGTGAATTTGACCTCATGGTTTTATTGTCTTCATAACAAAGGTTGGAATGGCCTCATTATACTATCTTCATAAAAAGTTGGAGCTTAGAACTGGATGACTTGCCCCTGTAACAGAATAGGAAAAAAGTTGTTTTACAAAGTACCATCATTGTGTCAAGAACATTATTTCTAAGGAGACCAGCATACAAGTCTGCTTATTGCCCCTTTCCTTTAGAAAGCTCACACCAAAAGCTTTAGGCTGAAATATATATATATATATATATATTTGGCCAGTCCTGGGGCTTGGACTCAGGGCCTGAGCACTGTCCCTGGCTTCTTTTTTTGCTCAAGGCTAGCACTCTGCCACCTGAGCCACAGCGCCACTTCTGGCCATTTTTTTTGTATATGTGGTGCTGGGGAATTGAACCCAGGGCCTCATGTATATGAGGCAAGCACTCTTGCCACTAGGCCATCTCCCCAGTCCCTAGGCTGAAATATTTTAGGCATCACATTTGTGTGCAATTTTAGATCTTCAGTTTAAGGATGCAAATAGTCCCATAAATTTTTGAAAAACTACAAAATCAGGCCCCAAGCACTCAGTAAACGGGTTATGTAGCCCATACTTTCACTTATGTATACTCATGTTTTAGAAAACCCAAATAGAAATCTACACTGCTCCAAATTAAAGCATAAAGTTGTTATTGTAAAGAACATACCTTCCTCTTTTTATCTCCGCCTAGTTCAAAATGTTTGCATCTCTTAATAGCTAGCATTCTCTTAGATCTGCAGTTGGGCTCAACACATTCAAGCCTCAGCACAATCTTCTTTGTAGTCTTAGCCTGAAAAAAAATTCACAAATGACCTACAATTGTGCCTTGAACTTAACTAGATCACTTAACTCAAAGACACACTATCCACTAATCAACTTTTTAAGCCCACCTCTTTAGCCAAAGTTCTGCTGCTGCTCTGTAGTTACCAGAACCTGTCTAAAAGTTAAACCAGGTATGGCAATACACACCTGCCTAAACTACATAGTAAGATCTTCTATCAAAGCCAAAACCTAGCCAGAGAGCCATTATATAGAATTCAGGAGACCAGTGGAAGGACTAAATGGGTACTCTAAGGGAAGAACTTTTTAGATGTATTTTTAACTAGTGAACTATACCTTCAGCAGTTCAAAAGAAATTTTTACTACAACCAAGGCTGGTGGATTCAGACATGATGACAACAGGACAAGTAAAAGGATATACCAGTGCTTCGCTTTTTACCTCTTTGGAAACTTAAGAATAGAAAATGAAAATACTGAGGTGGTTCAGTTGTTGACCTCAGAGCTGGGCAACGCTTCCAAGTCCACTGCCTAGCTGGGCCTACATTGCTGCAACTAATTCTATCACGAAGTATAGTACAACAGATGACAAATGTAAGATTACAATCAACTAGGATGTCAATTAGTAACCACCACTAACTTTTTTCCGGAAAATCGGCTTAGTCTGACCTCCATAGCCACTCTGCTTCCGGTCATAACGACGCTTTCCTGGGGGGGAGGGGAAGGAAAATTTTTTGTAATATGGCAAAGATCACAAACAGAATGAAGTAAACACAATAATGAAACTTGAAACACTGAGAAATAGCGCAGGGAGAGTAAATAGAAGAAAGTGAAATTGAAATATATTGTAAACTCACTCGCATGGAAATGTAGCAATGAAATCTCTTCCCCCATAATACAAACTAGTTTTTAAAAAGACCACCAATCACATCAGGCACTTAGAAAAACCTTGTGGTGTTTATCTCGGGCTTTCATGCATTAATATTGTTGCAGCAGGGGGCAGGTATGGAACATAGGTCAAAATCAACTGAGCTCAGAGTGGTGGTGGAGTGTAATACCAGCACTTGGGAGGCTGAGGGCAGCCTGGGCTAGTAGAGATCCTGTCATTCCTGGCTCCCTTCCCCCCAAACCCTATCGCAAGTCAAACAAATTACATAGTAATCTTACCTTGGGCATACAGAGAATCCTTGCCCTTTTTGTACTGTGTTACTTTGTGAGGTTGGTGCTTGCCACACTTCTTACAGAAAGTACGGCGGGTTTTAGGAACGTTAACCTAGTAAACATTCAAAACGTGCAGTTAATGGAACACAATGCCTTTCCGGACGTAGCTGAAGTTGAGGAATACTACAGTCCCACAGTCTATCTGGATCCCCACACCGCTTCAAACAATGCGACCTCCGATCAAACCCACGGAATGAAAGGCCTTATAAGCCCCACCCACGGCTCACTTACCCCACTTCAATTCCTCGCCCCGGAGCCGGGTTTTTTCCAGGCTCCCTCCCGCCACTTTGGGATATCTTTGGTACATCGGGGCCGCACACGAGGCCAGCTTAACGGGACAATACCAACCCGAGAGTACCGTGGTAGAGGGAATGAGGATTAAGATGGATGTTACAGAACCCCAACCAAGACCCTACCATGATGACAGGAAGCCTGCAGCAGCGCCAAAAGAAAGAAGCCGGGCTGAAAACGGAAGTATATAAGAGCTTCCGGGCCGCACTTCCTCCGGAGTCGGAAGGAGCAACCATAGAGTCTAAGGTTCTTTGTGCAGCGCCACCTAGCAGTTCAGAAGATTCGACCGAGAGGTGCGCTAGCTTCCACCAGGTTGTTACATCTCACTCTATGTCCTCTCTCTCCTCCAGCCATACAGCTGTTCCTTACTTCATAACTTTTGCCAGCTGCCACAGTATCGATAAGGGGAGGGAAAAATGCCCTTCCTAGAATTTCTGGCCACCCTGTACCCGAGAAATTATATTTGTGTCACGGATAGAGGCTCCTTATCTGCATTTCTTTCCTGAGCTGCTTCAAGGTTTCTGAGAACATCTTTCTATCTTTCGCCAAGAGCTGCTGGTTTAGTGAAGGCCGGGTGGGAGCAACTTGTTCCAGTTCATCTATCACGTGCTTGGCTAATTGGTATGCTTAACAAGTGTTTATTGAATGCCTATTCCGTGTCAAGTACTTGCTAGAGGAGGGACACAGTAATCTAGTATGATCATGATGTTCAATAATGGGCATGAGTCCTATGAATAAAAGGAACTAGAGCAACACTGCACGCTGAGCGTGCATGTGTGGGAGTGGGGTGGGTGGATACTGAAGCTTGAACCCTGGCCCTGTGCTTTGTACCTTAGCTTTTTCCACTCAAGACTAGCGCTCCATCACTTGAGCCACAGATCCACTTCTGGCTTTTTGATGGCTAGTTGGAGATAAGAGTCTCATGAACTTTCCTGTCAGGACTGACTTCAAACCTCCATCTTCAGATCTTAGCCTCCTGAGTACCTAGGATTACAAACATGAGCCACCAGTGTCCAGCTCAAAGCAACATTTTTTTTTAGCTGAAGGAGTAAGTTGGCTGATCTTGGTTATGAAAAATGATGATAAAATTGTCTACTTATGCTATAAGGGCCAAGAGTGTGACTCAGTAGCTGTTCCCTTCCCTGTGTACCTGACAGCAGACATGTATTAGGTCTCAAGTCAGTCTAATAGAGGCCAGGTGATGGAACATGCCTGCAAATCTAGCTACTCCGAAGTCTAAGATAAGGAGGATCATGGTCTGAGACTGTCCAGGGCAAAAGTGGAACTATCTAAAGAAAAAAAAGCAAGCAAAATGGCTGGGGCATGGCCCTTAGATTCATCTGCCCATGCTGGATTCAAACAGATCTCAGTCTTTTGAGTAGCTAGGATTACAGGTGTGACCCATCAATACCTGACAAAAGTTCTGTATTTTAAATATCAACTCACTCAAGTCAGTACCTGCTATGCCCCGGTTATTTTTCAGGAAATAAGAGAACACACAGTGACATATTAAAGAGTATCTGTGCCAGGGGCCATAGCTCTGATGATAGAGCACCTATCTAACAAGTAGGAATAAGTAAGTAAGTAATAACAATCCAGCAGAGAAAGATTGAAGTGTTGAACTTCAAAATGAATTGTCCCATACAATCCACACTATAATTCTAGGAAGTAAAGGATACTATTATTCCCATTACACCGGTAAAGATATTGAGAGTGTGGGATGTGAAATACTGTCCTAATGTCAACAGTATTTAGTGGATTCAGGATGCAGAGCCAAGTAATCTGACTCCAAACCTGGGTTCCTTTATTATTATATACTACACTGGTATTGTAGCCTGCTAATTATAATAGCTAACAATTATGGAGCACTATGTTAGGTATTGTTGTAGCCACCTTATATGTAACCTCTTTTAACCCTGACAACACCCAGAATGCATGTATCATTTTATTCCTATTTACTAAGGAAGGAAATGGAGGCAACAGGGGCTCTGAATTTAAATAACCACAGAAGAGGAGGCAGGTAGATTAAAAGATAAGGAACTTGAAATCCTGAAGCATAAGTCTAGAACATAAGGTCTAGACTCTCTAATCACCCTCTTTGTTGTTAGATGGTCTTTTGAATAAGATAATTACATCCATACACATGGCTTGTGAAAGTATTTTTATATTTTTAATTTTACCCCAATACTGCTGGCCTGAAGTTCCCTGCATTTTCCTCTCTGCAGACATTTAAAGCAATATGACTGACTTTTAGAAAGTTTCTAAAGGGGAGCTGGGACTGTGGCTTAGCGGTAGAGTGCTTGCCTCGCATGCATGAAGCCCTGGGTTCTTTTCCTCAGCACCACATAAACAGAAAAAAGATGGGAGTAGCACTGTGGCTCAAGTGGTAGAGTGCTAGCCTTGAGCAAACGGAAGCCAGGGACAGTGCTCAGGCCCTGAGTTCAAGCTCTAGGACTGGCAAAAAAGAGAGAAAGTTTCTAAAGGCTAATTATTATCGTTGTCATTAGAGGTACAGAGATTTGAGTAACAACTTCACATTACTTAGCTTGCTTGCAAGGTTGGTGTTCTACACTTTAAGCCATGTCTCCAGACCTATTTTCTTTTTGTGGGGTGTTTTTTTTTGCCAGTCCTGGGGCTTGGACTCAGGGTCTGAGCACTGTCCCTGGCTTCTTTTTGCTCAAGGCTAGCACTCTACCACTTGAGTCACAGTGCCACTTCTGGCCTTTTCTATATATGTGGTTCTGAGGAATCAAACCTAGAGCTTCACGTATACAAGGCAAACACTCTTGCCACTAGGCCATAATCCCAGCCCTCCAGCCCTATTTTCTTGCTGATTATTGTGGAGATGGAGTCTAGCAGACTTTTCTGCCTGGGCTGGCCTGAAACTGAGATCCTCTAAAATCTCAGCCTTCTAAGTAGCTAGGATTATAGACATGAGTCATTAGCTCCTGACTATTTTTCTTATTTATTTATTTTTATTTAGCTGGTCCTAAGGCTTGAACTCAGGGCCTGTGCACTGTCCCTGAGCCTCCTTGTGCTCTAGGCTAGTGCTCTACCACTTTGAGTTCCAGGCCCACTTCTGGGTTTTTCTGAGTAGTTTATTAGATATAAGAGTCTCATGAACTTTTCTGCCTGGGCTGGCTTCAAACCACAATCCTCACATCTCATACTCATGAGTAAGTAAGATTACAGGTGTAAACCGCTGCTGCCTAGCAGACTGGGTTTGTTTTTTTTTTAAAGTTAGTAACATGGAAATATGAAGACAATAAATATAACCCCTCTTCATCTAACCAGATTTTTCCTAGAGCTTCCCATATGATATGACATAGAAGTTTTGTTTAAAATATAAAATAATTGACAACACTGACTATCTTTAACATATACAATGTACTTATTTATAACATTCTGTGATTACCATTGTCAAATTAATAAGCACATCAATCAGCACTCATAGTTACTGTTTTGTATGTATCTGTGATGAGGACACATATTTGTTCTAACAGATCTCAACTAAACAATACAGTATTATTAACTATAGCCACTGTGCTGTACTTTAGATTTACAGAACTTATTTATCTTTATAGCTCAAAACCTGTGTATCAATGCTGGTCTCTGTTTTGGATGGGCCCTTGCTCATTAGTTTATCCTAAAATGAGGCACTCAGAATTTAACAGTAGGACTCTAGGTGTGGCCTGGCCTAGCAGAGTATATGGCAAATTCACAATCTTATATCTAAATATTTTACTTCTATAAAAAAAAGCCTGACAATCACTTTGGCTTTTCTGTCAGCTGTGTTATGATATGACATTTCTTTTGATTTGTACAAGCAAAGCTCCCAGAGCCATTCCTAAAAATGTTATTGCTACCCTATTTTCACCTGGAGCCATTCGATGGTACAGCATCCTTACCCCTGACAAAATATTCTCCTGAATTTGGCTTTTCACATCAGATGATTAGGATCTTTGGGGCATAATTGCCCACTTTTGTCATCCAGGCCAGCACACCTTGCACTACTTACAGTTTAACTAGGTTACTTCCTCAGGGATCATTAATAGAACTGCTGAACAGGTAGCAACAAAACAGGAAGTCACATTATATTAGGAATCTTTAGAGATGATATGTCATTTGTTTGTACAATTTGGTTATGGTCCTATAAATGGGGATGAATGTGCTAGAGAAGACAGCATGGGCAGAGGGTGACGAATGTACTTTAATTAAATTGATTGTGTCTAAATTGTTTTATGATCCTGCTTTTCCTTCTACTTTTTATGTTTTTAGTGGATTTGATCATGCTAGTTTCAAATATATATATATGTGTGTGTTCATATGTCCATTGTATACATATATACGCATATGTGTGTATTTGTGTGCTCTACTGAGTTTATCCCTGTTATCATCTCCCACTCTCCATTCCAGCTGGTCCCCTCCTCAGTTATTTTTTGCTTTAGTTATCTTTTTGCCCAGGGTCAGCTTCAGGCGTCATTCTCTCAAATCCTCTTCTTATCTATACTTCCCCATTATTGGAATGGCACCAGGCTTTAGGTTTGAGATAGGGATCTCAGATAATTTTTTAGCCTCTAGATAGGAGCTTCCGAATACCAAAGGGTGGACTTACAGGTTTGAGCTACCACACCCTTTTATTTTATTTTAAAACAAGGTCTCACTATGCATCCCAAACTGGCCGTGAACTCTCAATCTTCCTGCCTTGGCCTCTTGAATGTGAAATTACAGGTGCATGCCACTCTGTCTGGCTCCTGATATTGAATCTTTATTTTCTTGTCAGTCTTAGGGCTTGAACTCAGGGCCTAGGCACTGTCTTTTGCTCAAGCCTAGCACAATACCACTTGAGATACAGCGCCGCTTCCAGCTTTTTCTGTGTATGTGGTACTGAGGAATTGAACCCAGGGTTTCATGCATGCAAAAGCAAACACTCTACAACTAAGCCACATTCCCAGCCCCTGAAATTGAATCTTAAATGGAGAAAAACAGCATTCACAGAAAACAGGGAAAGGCACATGACTGTGTGGGCTTGCATTTTGGCATTTTTATCTGTAGAAAAAAATACTTTCTTAGAAAATGACTCAGCAGGGGAAGTCTTACCTCCACCTCTGTCAGGCAGTGTACTTAGGTGTCCCTGTACGAATACTGTCGGTCCTTCAAGTTTAAATGCGCAGTTCTGTGTCTCCTCCAACTTAGTGGGTAGGAGACTCAGAACTCTTTTTTTTTTGTCAGTCCTGGGGCTTGAACTCAGTGCCTGGGCACTGTCCCTGAGCTTCTTTTGCTCAAGGCTAGCACTCTACCACTTGAGCTATAGCAGCACTT
The DNA here is from genome assembly GCF_023159225.1 of Perognathus longimembris pacificus. Classification (NCBI taxonomy): domain Eukaryota; kingdom Metazoa; phylum Chordata; class Mammalia; order Rodentia; family Heteromyidae; genus Perognathus; species Perognathus longimembris. The sequence continues at coordinate 38,590,068 of NC_063188.1, forward strand.
CTGACTTTTTCTGTTTATGTGGTACTGAACCTAGGGCTTCATGCATGCTAGCAAAGTACTTTACTGCTAAGCCATTCCCAGCTCTCAAAATAAACTTTCCTTAGGCAATCCCTTCATTCACTCTCTAGCAGCTTGGGCATCTTTCCTCTTTCCTTTACATTTTTTTATATATGCTGACCATGCCAACAGTCCTTTAGGTATGTTTTCCCTTTCTCTTGGAGAAGGTATGCTGACAACCTGTCTACTCACCTAGCTTTGTTCAGTCTCAATACCTCCAGCAATGCAAAGAATGGTTCTTTCAGAACTAGACCCAAGATAGTTGTGTGAGGTCCCAAGCAAATGAAGGGCGGAGACAGTTGGGGGAGGGGGGTGGGAGATAGGGACAGCAGCAAGGAACCAGATACCATATTGCTAAGAAGAAGAAAAAAAGACATTGGTTTAAGTCAGGAAACAAAAAAGGGGAACTGAGTGGCTATGAAAGGGTGGGGTTTGCTCAGACTGTTCTTCCTCTCTGGACTGTAAGACTATGTCTCCAGGGCCAGTGTCTTCCGAGATCAAGTCCCAATTTCCAAGTTCTGGCATCTCAATGCATCTGGAAAGCTACCTGAATTAATTCAGGACGAGGTGGGTCTGGGGAAGACAGGTGCTGGGCATCAGCAGCAAGAACTTTTCTTGGGGACCATCCACCTTGCAAAGGGCATGGTGAAAGCATGTCTGGTGCTGCCTATATTCTGGCAGAGAAGGATGATTGGGGGTGGGAATATCATCCGCATAGGTGATTGGAGGGGCTGTAAGGGGCTGTAAGAGAAGGGGTGTGGGGGAAACTAGAAGAGAAAAAATGACCTGAGGTGACCATCTGAACATGTAGCAAATGTTCGAAAGGGACCTCTGCAAAACTTGGTGGAAAAGAAATATTGCAGGTGGCAAGAGGATAAATCCTTTGGTCTAATATTGCCTCAAGACTCAAAATGTGTACTTGTAACAGTGAGGCCCTTAGAAGAAGGAATTCTAGAAGGTCACTTATCTGAGCAAGCAGTAAAAGCTCACATGCCACAAAAGGCAATGTGAAGCTGGGAAAGACCCTGGCTAGACCACAGTGTAAGCTAACTGCCCTGGTATGCATCAGGCAAAATATTGCTGGGATCACAGTGGCCTTGTTGGATAGATTGTGTGGAGTCTGTGCTAACCTTGTGGTAATAGTGGGTAAGAGACTGAGCCAAAAGAAAGCAGTCTCCGCCTCAGCCCAGACAGTGTGGCCAACCCCTGAGGTGGTGGTGAAGGTTTCTCTTCTTGCTGCTGCCTACCATGTATATGGTTAGCTTTTCTCATTATTATTTCTCCTCTCTTGTTTTTCCTTCTCCCTGTTCCTTCTGTCTTCCTCTTCCTTTTGCTACTGGCATCCCCTCTTCTTCACACCTTCCTTTTTAACATTGCCCAATCCTCTAACAGAATTAACACATAACAAATAGTTTTGAATTGCATTTAATTTTTCTTGCCACTTTCTCCTCTGAGTCTTTTCCCATTTCTCTTTCCTCTTCTAACTTACCTAGTACCTTTCCCATAGGGTTATTGTAAACAGTTGATGTATAAATCACTGGCCTTGGCAATAGTAAGAATTATCTATACCTCAGTATTTATTATTTTCATTGAACCTAAGACCTGCCAGTGTCCCAATAAGGCCTACCTAGAGCAACTGCTGTGACATTTAAACTAAAATGAAAGGGTCTGCTGGCCCCTCAAGACATTCTTGTATGAGTTGCCAAATCTCCACCTGACATCCTAATTTCCCTGCTGCTTTTCAAAGCTGAAAGCCTATCCATGCCATACATTTCAGAAACAAGACAGCATCAAAGCCAAGAGGCAAAAGAAAGGTTCACATGCTCAGGGATTGCACTCTTTGCTGTTAGTGGAGTATTCATTCTGTTCCTTCCCTCATTTTGCATGCCAGGCTCCTGAAGTAAGAGTGCTACAGCCTCTACACACTCAGTTATTTGAACAAAACAATGTTACTTACAAATAAGCCACAAAATACAAATATTCATGGAAATGTAAAGGTTATACTGAAAACAGTATCCCTTAGGACTTGTCCTATCTGCCCTATTTTGACCTCTTATTCTTTGACTAACAAAAACTATTTTCTTGTGTTAAAGTCAAAATTCCTGTTGCCTGTGTCTGTTGATCTTTTTGTTTGGAATCTTTTGTAAACTCCCTATAGGAAGAGCCAGTATAACTTTTCATCTACCTCTAGGGTATTGGTGCAATTTTAAATTATCATTATGATTTGTTATTTCCATTTGAGAAAATTTCAAGTTTCCTTTCAATGGACTAGACCATACCAGGAAGTCACTCAGGTATAAGGGGAAAGATATGGCTTTTGAAAACCAGAGTCTAGATATTTTCCAAAGAGCAATCCTATACTACTACCTTTTCCTCATCAGTGCTGAGATTTGAGAACGAGGGAGAGTCAGAATTTTCAGTGAGGCAGTGCTCAATAAGAAGTTAGAGAAGAGACCTTGACCTATATTTCTCCAAAGCTGCTTCGTTATGCATGAACCATAAACAGGGGAGGGGAAGGGAGAACTTCAGCTGAGGACCCCGAAACAATTGGGCCACGTGTGACTTTCAGTTTCTGTGGAGATTTTATGTGCAGTAACTGAGGACAGGTTGAGAACTTCATAAACCTAGAAGCTTTACTCTCAGGCTTTCCTCACCCTTTGAAAGCCCTCACCTGGTGCCTTTAGGGCTAAATTGGCTATTTGTACCTAGAGGAGAAGCTTGTCTCACTGTCTTGCCTCCCTGAAATGAAATTAAACTAGTCTATTATCTCACCTCTAGAAAAGGGAAATTCTAAAACAAGAGAAGTTAAATTTCAGACAAGTAATTACTAATTCTAGATGCCATGGCACTAAGCTAGGCTTAGTGTCTCCCACTAGCTTTATAGTAGATAACACCTCTGACATATGAGTTTTGATGTTCCTGGTTGCCTAGGCTATTTTCAGGGCCTTGACTATCTCTTTTGCTGAAACTACTCATTCTTGCTGGGTGTGATGGTGTACACTTGTGATCTATGTACTTGGGAGTCTGAAGCTGGAGGATTTTGAGCTCAAGGTTAGCTAGGGCTAAAACATTTAATAGTGAATATATGTCATTTGGTAATGGAGGAAAAAATAAATAAATAAAATGTCTAAACCAGGGAAATTAAACTTAGGAATTAAACTGAAAAATAAAACCAAAGAGGTTCACAGGATGGAAACCCTAGCAGTTATCTTTAGGGCAGAGGGACAATACTGAAAGTCTTTCCACCAACAATACACTTGCAGATTGAGTATCTGGGTCTTGTAATATTGTAAATTGTTCAGAATATATTGTCTCATGCATGGCAGAAGAGATAATGAACCATGGAGACCTAGACATTTCCAACATCACAGAATAAAAATGTACAATATTCATCACATGAAATACTAGAGGAAGAACCAGAACTCTCAAATCTTTTGGAAATGACTATGGCAGATGAGAATTTACCTGATAGCATGCAGCCAGAAAACTGATTTTGGCTGGATATCTTCTTCACAATTTGGTTATCTATAGCACTGACAGTGCAGCTTATCATGAAGTAATTAGGTTTCAGTGAAGCCCAAATAGAGCTTTTTGGGAACTTAATCAGTTGGGGTGCTTTATGGCTATGATTGTTAATGGATTTTGTTGTTTTTGTTTTTGTGGTAGTACTGAAGCACATAGGGCCTCTCATTTTTTAGGCAAATTCTAAACAACTTGAGCCACACCTCCAACCTTTTCTTTTCTTTTTTTACTTTATTTTTCAGGCAGTGTTTTGTGCTTTTTGCCAAGAGCCAACCTCAAACTTGGATCCTCTTCTCTATGTCTCCTGAGTAACTGATTATTACAGCCATTGACCACCACTCCTAGATTGCTGTTTGAGATATTATCTTGTTAAGATTTTTGCTTAGGTTTGTCTTAAACCACAATGTCCTGTTTGTCTCCCAAGAGGCTGGGTTTAAAGGCATGCACCTGCTTTGTTATGATATTTTAAAGACTTGGTTCTAAAGAGTTCTCAATAAAAATCTCAGTCAGAAGAGTAGGATGACTTAAGGGACTGAGAAAAGATCTTGGGTAGACCAAATTCACACATTAGTCATGTCATGTTCTATGTCTAAGCAGTTCAATAATTCTACGACATTTCATTGTGTAGTATCAGAAGATAGGACTGGAAAGAAGAAGGAATAATGCAAAGTGTATATTCTAACAAATAAGCTTCATTTTGCCTAAATAACTGAAAATTCATTCTGAAAGCAAAAATTATGGTCACATGTACAAAAATATTCATGGGAAGCCGGGCACTGGTGGCTCATGCCTGTAATTCTAGCTACTCAGGAGGCTGAGATCTGAGGATTGTTGTTCAAAGCCAGCCTGGGCAAGAAAGTCTGTGAGACTGTTATCTCCATTTAACTGCCAGAAAACCAGAAGTGGCGCTGTGGCTCAAAGTGGTAGAGTGCTTAGTCTTGAGCAGAAAGAACTCAGGGACAGAGTCCAGGCATGGAGTTCAAGCCCTGTGACTGAACAAAGGAAAAAAGGAAAAAAAATACAAAAAAAAGAATATTCGTGGAAACATGGTATATACTTTTTAAAAATAACCTAAATTTCCATCAACAACAGAGTGGAGCTAATGGCTCACACCTATAATGCTAGTTACTTAGGAGACTGAGATCAGACGATCAAAGTTTGAAGCCAGCTCAGGCAGACTCTTGTCTCAAAATAACCACCAGGTAGTTGGAAGTGGAGGCATGCATCAAGTGGGAGAAGGGCTAGCCTTGTGCTAAAAAGCTCAGGGATAACACCCAGGCCCTGAGTTCAAGCTCTAGGAGTAATACACACACACACACACACACACACACACACACACACACACACACACACACACACAGAATGTACAAATTGGACTATATTCCTCAGATAGAATATACTGTGCATCTAAAATGAATTAAGACAAACTAGAGCTACCAAAGTAAAAAAGTAAAATAAAACATTGCATTGAGAATAAAAGGCAAATGGCTAGGGAATATATACCATTTTAAATTTTTTTTTTTTGCCAGTCCTGGACTCAGGGCCTGAGCACCATCCCTGGCTTCTTTTTGCTCAAGGCTAGCACTCTGCCACTTGAGCCACAGTGCCACTTCTGGCGATTTTCTGTATATGTGGTGCTGGGGAATTGAACCCAGGGCTTCATGTATACGAGGCCAGCACTCTTTACCACTAGGCCATATCCCCAGCCCATTTTAAAATTTTAAACATGGTGTCTGTTGCTCATGCTTTTAATTATTGTCACTCAAGAGGCTGAGAAAGGGATTTGAGACCACCCCAGGCATACATGTGAAATCACTTCTCAATTGATAGCATGGAGTGGTATCATGTGGTTGTCATCATAGCTCTGTGGGAGCAAAGAGTAGAAGGATTGCAGCTCCAGTCCATCCCTTCACAAAAAAAGGTCTGGGAGAATCTGTATCAACAGAATCTGGGCATGTTACTCCAGCTACAATGGAAAGTGAAAAATAGGTGGATCATGGTCATGTGTGTGCCTGGACAGGAAGCAAGACCCTATCTCCAAAACAGCTAATGAAAAAAGGGCTAGATGTGTAGCTCACTGGTAAAGTGTCTGCTTAGTAAACAAGAGGGCCCTGACTTTAAACCTCACCAATGCAAAAAAAAAATTAAGCAGGTAAACTACACTTCCTATCTTTAGTGGATACTTACATATGTAGTAGTAACACAAGACTTGCCTAGGTATGACAACTAATTCGTGATATTGATAACCCCTATGGAGTTAGGGAACTAAAATTATAGAGTACACAGGGATATTTTGGTCAGTGAATAGTATTTTATTAATAAAAGTTACCTGATGCAATAATGGCACAATGTTAGGATTCTAGAGAACTCAGTGGCAAGTCCAGAGGTGAAATATCAGTCTTGTACTATTCGAAATATTCTATTGTATACAATAAAGTATGCCAAGTGAAGTGGTTCACACCTGCAATCCCAAAACTCAGGTGGCTGAGGCAGGAGGATCATGTGTTCAAAGCCTTCCTGGGCTACATATTGAGTTCCAAACCAGCCTGGGCTACAAAATGAGACTGTGTCTCAAAAAAGAAAAGAAAATTGTGGCCTGGTATAGTGGTTCTTTTCTGTAATCCCAGATGGTTGGGAAGTATAGATAGGAAAGATCATGGTTCAAGGCCACCTCAGGCAAAAGTTAGTAAGGCTTCCTGGTCAACCAAGAAGCCTAGGATGGTGGCACACATTTGTGATCCACTTACACAGGAGACATAATTAGGAGGATCACAATTCATACTTGCTCTGGCAAAAATGACTCAATTTAAAAAATAACCAAAGCAAAAAGAAACAAAAAAACAAAACCACTTTGTTTGTAGCTCAAGTTGTAGAGTGTTTGTCTAGCCAGTATGAGGCCTGCCTGAGTTAAAACTCAAGTACTTCCAAAAAAGATGCAATCAAAGTTTTATATTCTCAGAAAGCAAGAATAACCTGAGAGGGGAGGGGGAGGAGAGAGAGTGGGGAAGGAGGGAAATACAGGTTCTACTCAAATTACCCAAATATTGATTTTATTTTATTAACTATAAAATATCTTGGAAAAAATACAAGTGATTCTAGTAATTGTAAGGTTCTCAGGAAAGGAAACTCGCAACATGGTTCAGGCAGAGAAGAGTTTATTGGGGGGAGAGCAAACTGCCAGCTCACACAAGATGGAGGCATGGGGAGACAGAGGGGAAGGAAGAAGACAAAAAGAGAGAAAAGAGCAAGAGAGAAAAGGAAAGAGAGCCAGGACTCATGTTGAGCCAGATTATATAGGGAAAGAAGGGAGATATGGCCAGGTGGATTGGATGTGACCTCAGAGAAGGAGGAGGTAACTGCCTCAAGATGTGCCAGTTACCTAGGTAACACAGGTACTGGGCACAGACTTAAACAGGTAGTACTCAGTGAGACAGTCTCCTGTAGGGGATTTAAAGAAGGAAAATATAAGCAAAAATGGCAAGAATGAGAACAATATTTTCCTTAAAAGAGAAAAAGAATAGTTACAGCACAGGCAGATCACGCTTTCAGGCCTAGAGGAGTGGGCACAAGTGTCCCAGGGTTTTAAATCTTGTCTTATCCTTTGTATTCACCATTTCTTTTCACAGAACATTCAGAGAAGTCTGTGCCTATTGCTCTTTGCTGATAGCCATAAGGGGGAGGACAGGGTGTTAAGGTGGCTGGCATTATGCCCTCTTGAAGGCAAAAACCAAACTGAACCAAAACAAAACAGTCTGGGAGGTGAGGAACTATAGCAGAAAAACAGCAAGGGTAATAAATGATGGACTAGCAAAGACTATACAGATAAATGAAGCCTGTAAGAGCCTTGTTTTTCTCATCTGTTGTCAAAAATAAATGAAATAATGCATATAAAATGCCTGTCAGACCCCCTGTACATCACCTTGAAAACAAATTGATTAAAAAATGCCTGTCCAGTTGGGGATATTGTTTAGTGGGAAACTGCTTGTCTAGCATGTGCAAAGATTTGGGCTTGATTATCAGCATGTGCACAGAGTGCATACAATGTCTGACAAGTAGATGGCACTGAAACAGGATTTTGTTTGAATCATCCTATAAAGAGAAAGGCTAAAACCAGAATCTTGCTGACCTATTCAGTAGTACTTTAATGAAGAGTTAAATGAAAACACTGCTTCTTGGACATTCTGGCTAAGTAGTTGTTTGATTAGTTCTAATATCTCATAGGTTTTCCAAAGCCAGGCACCAGTGGCTCACACCTATAATCCTAGCTACTCAGAAGGCTGATATCTGAGGATCCTAGTTTGAAGCCAGATCTGGGCATAAAAAAATTCAAGATTCTTATCTCCAATTAATAAGCAAATGAATGAGTGACTCAAATGGAAGAATGTCAGCCTTGAGTGATAAAGCTAAGCAACTGAAGGTGCTGAGTTTAAGCCCCAGTCCTGGGGCTGGGAATATGGCCTAGTGGTAAAGTGCTCACCTCGTATACATGAAGCCCTGGGTTCGATTCCTCAGCACCACATATATGGAAAAAAAGCTGGAATTGGTGCTGTGGCTCAAGAGGTAGAGTGCTAGCCTTGAGAGAAAAGAATCCAGGGACAGTGCTCAGGCCCCAAGTCCACGCCCCAGGACTGGCAACAAAAACAAAAAATACAAACCTTGAGCAAAAAGAAGCCAGGGACAGTGCTCAGGCCCTGAGTCCAAGGCCCAGGAATGGCAAAAAAAAAAAAAAGTCCCAGTTCTGACACACACACACACACACACACACACACACACACACACACACACCTCTTACTAAATTTTACAGTGTTTTACCTTATTATAGCAAAGATAAGAGCCGTTGATAAGAGCCAGGCTAGTTTCCTAATTGTCCAACTGCAATTAGTTCATTTGTTTTGTTTTTGTTGCCGGGGCCTGAGCACTGTTCCTGGCTTCTTTTTGCTCAAAGCTAGCACTCTGCCACTTGAGCCACAGTGCAACTTCTGGCCCTTTTCTATGTATGTGTTGCTGAGGAATCAAACTCAGGGTTTCATGTATACGAGGTGAGCACTTTACCACTAGTCCATATTTCCAGCCCCAGTCCAACTGCAATTAATTCCTTGCTATCCTGCAGTTTGTATGCTGGCTAAATTTTTCTTAATAGGCTTCCTCTTTTTGAATTCTCTCCACAGAAAGCAAAGAGGCTCCAAAGGTTATCTATGTAAAAATCCTTGCATTTGTAGTTTAACAAAGAGATAGAATGATATAACACTGAAACTATTTATTTTTATTTTTTGCTGGTCCTAGGGCTTGAACTCAGAGCCTGGGTGCTGTCCCTGAGCCTCTTTGTGCTCAAGGCTAGTACTCTACCACTTGAGCCATAGCACCACTTCTGACCCAGACTTCTCTGTTCAGACAGAAAATACACAATATTCAGATCTTAGTCTCCTGAGTAGCTAGCTAGGATTACAGGCATGAGCCATCAGCATCCAACTTGAAACTCTATATGAACTGTTTTTGTTGTTGTGTTTTGTTTTTTGGTGCTAGGGAGAGAAGTGCCCCATTTTTTGTTTATTTGTTTTGTTTTTGTTGCCAGTCCTGGGGTGTGGACTCAGGGCCTGAGCAGTCCCTGGCTTCTTTTTGCTCAAGGCTAGCACTCTACCGCATGAGCCACAGCACCACTTCTGGCTTTTATCTATATATGTGGTGCTGATGAATCTAACCCAGGGCTTCATCTATACGAGGCGAGCACTCTACCACTAGGCCATATTCCCAGCCCCAGAAGTGCCCCATTTTTATAACAATACTTTCCATTTTCCTGTCTTTTTCGTGTGGCAGCACTATGGCTTGAACTCAGGGTCTGGGAGCTGCCCTTAATGTTGTTGTTTTTTTTGCCAGTCCTAGAGCTCAGAGCCTGGGTACTGTCCCTCAGTTTCTTTACCACTTGAGTCAAGCACCACTTCTGTCTTTCTCTGTTTATGTGGTACGGAGGAATCAAATCCAGGGCTTCATGCACGGTAGGCAAGCACACTACCACTAAGCCACATTCCCTGCCCCTTAGCTTTTTCACTCAATTCTGACACTTTATAGCCTGAGCCACGGCTCTACTTCTGGCTTTTTGATGTTTAATTGGTGATGAGAATTTTGTGGCCTTTCTTACCCAGGCTGGCTTCAAATCTCAAACCTTGCTAGCACTGCACCTTTTTGTTTCATCTTAAATAGGTAGCAAGGCTAATGGGGAGTCAGAAGGGGTGGGGATTAATGTGCTGGGACCTCAAGAACTTTCCTTATCAACAGTACAGACGTGAACTCCAGAACAAAGAAACAATGGCCGCAGTAATTCTGGAGAGCATCTTTCTGAAACGCTCCCAACAAAAAAAGAAAACATCACCTTTGAACTTCAAGAAACGCCTCTTTCTCCTGACTGTGCACAAACTTTCCTACTATGAGTATGACTTTGAACGTGGGGTAAGTTTTTCAGCTGTGAAGACTGAATTTGAAGATTTCAAGGACTTCTATAGGTCTCTATGGTAGGGGAAGGGATAGTAGAATAGACCTAAGTACATTAAAGTTGACAGAATACGTCCTAGCTTAAAACTAGTTACAGCTGTGCTGGGGCAAAAATTCAAGTGTGCTAAAAAGCCATCGGGAATTCTTGCCATGGAATCTTACAATTAGTAAGTACTTATTAAATGTTTTTTGAAAATGAAATCCAAGAGTTGGAAATCAACTTTTTACTGCAGAATTGTAAATGTATGTTTATTTGTCTATACCTGTCTGTCTTCCCCATTAACCTTTGAGGTTCATTATTATTATTTTTTTGGTTGTGGGGCACATGCTCCTGCCAATACTTGGGCTTGAACTCAAGGCCTGAGTGCTGTCCCTTAAAGGCTTTTTCACTCAAGGTTTGCATTCTACTACTTGAGCCACAGCTCCACTTTTGGCTTTTTAGTCGTTAATTGGAAATTAGAGTCTCACAGATTTTCCTGTCCAAGCTGGCTGCAAATGGCAATCCTCAGATCTCAGACTCCTAAGTAGAGATTACATGCATGAGCCACAGCACAATGTATCTTGATCTGTTTTTCCCCCTTCCATTGTTCTTCCCCATCTTTCCCAATCAATCCCTGTCTGTCACCTTGTACTAACATTAATCTAAAATGGACCAAAGACTTCAATATAAAACATGAAACCTTGAAATGACTAGAGGAAGGAGTAGGGGAAACATTAGAACTTGTGGGTATAGACAGAACTTTCTGAGAAGAGTTCTAAGACTCAGAAAATTGAAAAGGGAATGGACAAATAGGATTTGATCAAGCTAAAACCTTTCTACCCAGTAAAGGACATAGTTACTAAACTAAAAGACAGTGTACAGAATAGAAGATCTTTGCCATCTGACAAGGGAAAGATCCTTTAAAAATTTCTTTTGACATTACTTTCCCACAGAGATTGCCATCCATTTGGTAGTTAAAGATGGTTAGATTGATGGATCTCAAAGATAGTTCCTTTTAAATACAGGTCTTGGAGGGTACCTCATCATGGTGCATGATTAGATAAAAAGATTCATGGTTCTTAATCTTTCTCCATTTTCCTCCTCATTTTCTTTCTCAGAGAAGAGGCAGCAAGAAGGGGTCAATAGATGTTGAGAAGATCACTTGTGTTGAAACAGTGGTTCCTGAAAAAAATCCTCCACCAGAAAGACAGATTCTGGTAAGAAGAAACTGTGTCAGAGCGGGAGGGCTCAAGATTATGGGAAAATTCAGTTTTCTGTAAAGTCTGGTAATGCTATACAATGAGGAATACAATCACATATAAATAGATAAATGTCTTTATTCTATTATGAGTCTTTATTCTATACTGAGTCTCAGTGTCTTTCCTCCATATGCAGAACAGACAACTCACTTAACCTGACATACTTAATAACCAATCATAAACCATTGCCACATCAGGTTTTCAAACTGAGCAGAGTGGCTAGGTTTTCTTCCTTCAGTTACCAACATCAGACTTTCATACTTGAGTTAAGCCTGTGTCAAGATCCTAGAGTCACATGAGGTGTTTTTTGTTGTTTTATTTTTGTACAGGTACTAGGGCTTGAACTGCAAGGCTTGTACTCTCACTAGGCTTCCCCATACCTAGTACTATATTACTTGAGTTACACTTCCACTTCCAGCTTTTTGCTGGTTAATTGAGATAGTCTCACAGACTTTTCTGTCTGGACTAGCTTTGAACTGTGATCCTCTAGATCTCAGCCTCCTCCTGAGTAAGTAGGATTTCTGGTGTGAGCTATTGGCTGTGGCACATGAGGTTCTTTAATATCTCACTATGTGTTATCCTCTCACTTCTTGGAGCTTTTTTTATTTTATTTTATTTATTTATTTTTGTCATTCATGGGGCTTGAACTTAGGGCCTGGGCACTGTCCCAGAACTCTTTTGCTCAAGGCTAGCATTCTACCACATTCAGTCACAGTCCCACTTCTGGTTTTCTCCTGGTTAATTGAAGATAAGAGTCTCACAGACTTTCCTGGATGGGGTAGCTTTGAGCCACAATCCTCAGATCTCAGTCTTCTGAGTAGTGAGGATTAGAGGCGTGAACCACTAGCATCTGACTGATTTGATATTTTAAAATACAGAACTTTTGGGAGTGGGAATGTGGCTTAGTGGTAGAGTGCTTGACTAGCATTCATGAAGTCCTGGGTTTGATTCCTCAGCACCACATAAACTGAGAAGGCCAGAAATGGCGCTGTGGCTCAAGAGGTACAGTGGTGGCCTTGAGCAAAAAGAAGCCAGGGACAGTGCTCAGGCCCTGAGTTCAAACCACAAGACTGGCAAGAAAAAAAAAAGAACTTTTCATTTTTCCTGATTATAGTAGTAATGTAAGAAGACCCTATGCTGAAATAAAACGAGCAATACATTATAGAAATTCTGGAGACTAAACACTAACAAATAAAAAAATGTTGCATAATCTAATTATGCAGTCAAAAGAACTATTAGCATGATGGTATATACAGACTTTCAGATGCTTTTATCTACCAACAATTCATACACTTGCACTCATGTATATGGTACCTAATTAGAACACAGAATCATTTCATACTATTCATCTTGCTTTGTAACCTTCCTTTTCTTTCTTTTCGAGACAAGATTTTTTTTCTTATATCACCTCAAAATTGAGATTCTTTTGTCCCTGCCTCCTGAGTGCTGGGATTATAGTCATGTGCCATCACACCTAATTGTATACTTTTCACATTCTTTTCCTAGATGTCAGAAGTCGAATTTTGTTTTTTTGTTTATGAAATCTCAATGGTTTGAATTTTATTTTTAGTCTATTTCAGTTTTTTAGAAGTAGGATTGGAATTTCATATACTTGTGAAAACTATGTAAGATACTATTGTTTCTCTACATTCTTTTCTTTTCTTTTCTTTTTGCCAGTCCTGGGGCTTGAACTCGGGGCCTGAGAACTGAGCATTCTTTTTGCCCAAGACTAGCACTCTACCACTTGAGCCAGAGTGCAACTTCTGGCTTTTTCTGTTTATGTGGTGCTGAGGAATCGAACCCAGGGCTTCTTGCTTGCCACTAAGACTCATTCTCAGCCCCTCTCTACATTCTTTATCCAGTTTTCTGGATAGTTTAGATTTTACTTGACAGTCAAGTAAAATATTATTTCATTGCTTATTTATTTTACAATTTCCTTTCACTTAAGGGTGGATGATTATGTGTCCATTGCGTACACATATTTTCTTCCTTCTTTTCCTTTCTTTTTCTTTCCTTTTCTCATCTCTTCTCTTTTACTTTCATTTCCTTCTCTTCTCTTGTCCTTTCTTTGCAGTAGTGGGGATTGAACTCAGGAACTTATACTTGCTAGGCAAGCCCCTGTATTTTCACTTATGGATTTTCAGTTAATCTTTTTGGCCCATTTTTCTTTCAAATTTTTTGCCAGTCCTGGAGCTTGGACTCAGGGCCTTGGCACTGTCCCTGAGCTTCTTTTGGTCAAGGCTAGCACTCTACCACTAGAGCCACTGCAACACTTCGGGCTTTTTCAGTTTATATGCTACTGAGGAATCAATCCCAGGGCTTCATGCATGCTAAGCAAGCACTATACCACTAAATCACATTCCCAGCCCATGGCTTGTTTTTCTATTAAGATGCCTAGTAGTTTCAAAGAGCTCTTAAAGTAATAATATTAATTCTCTAACTAATATGTATTAAAATATTTGTCCAAATTATTGTTTTTCTTTGAAAAATATAAAAACCAAAATATAAAAAAAATGTGCTTTTTATAGAATAAAGCATATACTTTTTTATTTTGCCATACAGGGTTTTAAAATCTGTGTTATTTAGTTAGTTCATCTTGTTCTTAATAGTTCTGACCTTTAACATTATAGTAGAAAGCCCTTGTTTCCAACAAGATCACATATGGACATTACATTTGCTCTTTTTTTAGCCAGTCCTGGGCCTTGGACTCAGGGCCTGAGCACTGTCCCTGGCTTCTTTTTGCTCAAGGCTAGCACTCTGCCACTTGAGTCACAGCGCCACTTCTGGCCATTTTCTGTATATGTAGAATCCAACCCAGGGCTTCATGTATACCAGGCAAGCGCTCTTGCCACTAGGCTATATCCCCAGCCCTACATTTGCTCTTGATCATTCATAGTTGCGTTTTTATACCAAGTTCTTTAATTGAAATTTACTTTGGTACATGCTATAAAATATCTACTGCATTCTTCTCCTTCTAATATTAGTAGTTCAGTGTTTGTCCCCAATGTGAGTTATTGAGAAATTTCGTTTTTCCTAGTAACTTGAAAGGTCTGAGGGATTCTTAAGTGCTGAATCCTATGTACATGGTCTTTACCAGGCTGTGGGAAGTTAGTCATCACTAGGAATCAACATTGTGTGTTCAGCAAGGTCTTCTGAAACTGCTGTAGAAAGCCTCCAATACATAAAGAAGTTCAGAAAACAGCAGTGCATCAGTAGGATAATCCCAATTTCTTCTTTCATTACAGAGAAGAGGTGAAGAGTCCAGTGAAATGGAGCAAATTTCAATCATTGAAAGGTTCCCTTACCCCTTTCAGGTGAGCTATTTTCTCTCATCAGTTCTAAGAAGGACCCTACAATGAGGTTATCCAGGATGGAGTTCAGGGCAGAGGTCAGAGAGAAGGCTACTAGGTCTCAATGCACTGAATTTGAAGTAGACCAGCTTGTTGTGCCTACTGCACAGTAGGCACAATAGATTGCTGAAACAACAAGGTTTTCTAAAAGATTTATTTCCGAGTTGACCAAGTATAGAGGTGGGATACCCAAGTCTCAGCTATGTTTCCTTGACAATGCTTGGGGATATTTGTAGAGTAAAGCAGCACAGGGGAGCCCATAGGTTGGGAGAATATCTCACTAGCCATACAACAGACAAGGGCCTCACATCTAAAATATACTTATGTAATGCCCAAGTCGAGAGAGACCCACCAAGAAGACCACCGAGAGCCAGACGTTCCAAAATGCAAAAAGCCAGGCTTTATTCAGGCGAGTTGCAACTCGGGCCTCGTCCCTTACACCGATGCAGCGGAGATAGGGAAGAAGCCCTGAGCTGGATTTCTACAGGGCTCATAAAGTCAAAAACTACGAAATTTACAGCAAGCAGGTGTTTGGGCAGAATTAGGGTACGGACCGAAGGCTGATTGGCTCGGGGCTAGGGGCATTCTAGGACTGTCAAAGGTTATCAAGGGAGTTTCCCAGCTGTCTGGGTTTTTATAAGCTGTCCTGCCAAATGGGGTGATTGACAGTCTGGGTCTGTTTCTAGTGTCCATTTATCTCATACTTTGTGCAGTCCTTCCCAAGGCCAGGCACAGCACAGAGTAGCTTCTTTAACTTGTAGATAGCTTTGTTCTAGGAATTTACAAGCGCTGTAGGGAGTCTGGCTTTAGGGTTGTTAAAGAATTTGCAGCTTAACAGCTTTAGCACAAACAAACCAGTTCCTGAAACTTAAGCATGCTCAGGGTCATTTATATTTTAATGTAAACAACAAACTAATACCTCAAAACATAGTCACTTTAATTTAACCCTTCACTTAGACTCAAAAAATTAAATTCCCCCAAAACAAGTCCTCAAAGAAACAACCACTGTGAGGATAAAGTGAGCTAAAGACTTAAAGAAATACTTCTCTGAAAAGGAATTTTTTAATGTAAAATCTCTAATTTTTCCCTGGGACTGGACATAGACTGTGATCTTTCTTCCTATGTCTTCCAGTAGCTGGTATGACAGACATTCATCATTATACCTGGGTTTATTTGTTGAGATAAGGTCTCATTAACATTTTACATAGGTGGCCTTGAAACAATGTCATTGTGATCTCTACCTACCTTCTGAGTAGCTAGAGTTATAAACATGAGCCATCATGCCTGATTTTTTTCTTGTTGCATTGTTTTTCTGATATGATTTCACTATGTAGCCTAGGCTAACCTTGAGCTCAAAATCCTCTGGCTTCAGACTCCCAAGTACATGGATCACAAGTGTGCATGACCATACCCAGAAAGAATTAGTGGTTTCAGCAAAAGAGATAGTCAAGGCCCTGAAAATAGCGTTGGCAACAAGGAACATCAAAACTCATATGTTGGGGGGCTGGGGATATGGCCTAGTGGTAAGAGTGCTTGCCTTGTATACATGAGGCCCTGGGTTCAATTCCCCAGCACCACATATACAGAAAATGGCCAGAAGTGGCGCTGTAGCTCAAGTGGCAGAGTGCTAGCCTTGAGCAAAGAGAAGCCAGGAACAGTGCTCAGGCCCTGAGTCCAAGCCCCAGGACTGGCCAAAAAAAAACCCCAAAAAACAACAACTCATATGTTGGGCTGGGAATGTGGTTTAGTGGTAGAGTGCTTGCCTAGCATGCATGAAGCCCTGGGTTTGATTCTCCAGTACCACATAAACAGAAAAAGCCAGAAGTGGTGCTGTAGCTCAAGTGGTAGAGTGCTGGCCTGGAGCAAAAAGATGCTTAGGTACAGTGCCCAAACCTTGAGTTCATAGCCCTAGGACTGGCAAAAAAAATGTTAGAGGTGTTTTCTATAGCAAAGCTAGTGGGAAACTAATGTATAACTTGGTGCTATGGTATCTAGGATTAGTAATTTTTTTTTAAACCAAGGAGAGCACAGGGGCTCAGTAGAGTCATTGAAGTAAAATATACAGAGCAATGGTTAGTGTAAATGAGACTAGGCCTGTTATGTTTGTTGGCTGGTGATTATCAAAGTTAGGAGTCTCTCCTCCCATGGCCTCTTGGAGACAAATACCTTATTTTTTTCAAGTTCTGGGGCTTGGGACTCAGGGCCTGAGCACTGTCCCAGGCTTCTTTTTTCTCAAGGCTAACACTCTACCACTTGAGTCACAGAGCCACTTCTGGCATTTTCTATTTATATGGTGCTGAGGAATCGAACTCAGGGCTTCATGCAAGCAAGGCAAGCACTAAGCCATATTTCCAGCCCACCTTATTCTTTTTGATAGTTACATTCTTAAGAATGGCTGGGAGATCCTTGAGAGATGGTCCTAAGCTACAGACTAAAACATGCTGGTTTACAGTTTTAAGCCTTCCTTTAGTAATTACCCAGCAGATGACTGTGGTCTATGGAGCACGAACTTGGTTTTAGCTGGATGAAGAAACAAGACTGAAAAAATCCAAAACTGTTTGCTTTCCAATTTTCCCAATCTAACATAGTTTTTTTCCTATTGCTATACATGGAAAAGAAAAAAGTTACAACTCAGATTCCATGATGGCATGTTCGGTTTATGATAACTGCATTGGGAAAGATACTCTGCTTGTTGAGTGAACATTTCCTTCTGGTTCTGCCTCTCTATCTAATGGTGATCATGGGGGTTGAGAAGATGGAGGAATGAGTGATATCAGGAAGTTCCACATGGAGAAGATCTCTTAGTCCCATGCATAAACCTAAATTCTTCTAATGTGAAATAGCTGAAGTGGTAGCCACATAGGCATCTGTTTAGTGGATGCAATGTAAGCCAAAAAGTGAAGAGAGAAAGATTCAGTCTTCAGTGTGGCTTATGTCTTGACAACTCTGGAGGCTGCATGTTGTAAATATTGCAGCCTCTGCAACAGTGAAAGCCAGAAAAGGAAGTGGAAAATCTCAGGGGAGGGGGCTTTCTGTCATGGATTTATGAGCATAGTAAGACTAACAAGCAAAAAGGAAAAAATCTAAAATGGTTTTATTTACTTCCCTGACTGTTATAAAGGGTGTGAAGGAAGGCTGTCTTTGACCTCATTTTTATTACCACCATCTTTCAACAAGATGATGTTGCCTGTGCTAGTGGATGATGTTGAACATTACATAATTTAAATTAATTTAGACTTGACTGGAATTTGTTGTGTGGTGTGTCTTAACTTTGTGAAGGATGAAGCCAAGTATTTGTATTTAATGCATCTTCACAACATCTGGCATGATGTCTTGAATATGGCAGATGTTCAAAAAATGTAGACTAGGGCCTGGGGATATGGCCTAGTGGCAAGAGCGCTTGCCTCGCATACATGAAGCCCTGGGTTCAATTCCCCAGCACCACATATACAGAAAATGGCCAGAATTGGCGCTGTGGCTCAAGTGGCAGAGTGCTAGCCTTGAGCAAAAAGAAGGCAGGGACAGTGCTCAGGCCCTGAGTCCAAGGCTCAGGACTGGCAAAAAAATGTAGACTGAACTGGGCACAAGTGGCTCACACCTGTAATCCTAGCTACTAAGGAGGCTGAGATCTGAGGATTGTGGTTTGAAGCCAGCCTAGGCAAGAAAGTCTGTGAGACTCTTATCTCCAATAAACTACAAAAAAAAAGCCAGAAGTGGCACTGTGGCTCCAGTGATAGAGTGCTCACCTTGAGCAAAAGAAGCTAAAGGACAGTGCCCAGGTCCAGAGTTCAAGCACCAGGGCTGGCAAAAAAAAAAAAGTGGACGGATTAGGTGATAGTGTTAATATGTACTTTCTCAAAGTAAATTTTTTTTTTTTTTTTTTTTTTTTGTGGCCAGTCCTGGGCCTTGGACTCAGGGCCTGAGCACTGTTCCTGGCTTCTTCCCGCTCAAGTCTAGCACTCTGCCACTTGAGCCACAGCGCCACTTCTGGCCGTTTTCTGTATATGTGGTGCTGGGGAATCGAACCTAGGGCCTCGTGTATCCGAGGCAGGCACTCTTGCCACTAGGCTATATCCCCAGCCCTCTCAAAGTAAATTTGTGGTCCCAAATTTAATTTGTTTTGGCTAATTGTGGTGTGGGAGACCATAAAGAGTGGCCTCTATAATATCCAAAGGAATAACACATGTACTAACCAAGACATAAGTTATATAGATCATCACTTCAATATCATTCTATATAAATTCAAAGTTTGATAATAAGACAGCAAAATATCCTTTGCTAGAAAAAAAAATAAACTTCTCTGCCAAGTGCTAAGGGAAACATTATGGACTAAGGATATACACAAGTTGAAATACCAGTTGAGGAACTAAGAGTATTAAAAAAGCTAAGAGATTCAACATCTTCTTTCCTGAATAGTTTAGGATTGTTCCAGAACCCCTGCACAACTGACTGAAGACCCTACCTTTCTTTCCTTTCCACAGTGAATATATAAAGTTATATTTAAATTTATTGTGGCCAGGTCTTTCCCTCCACTCCCAAAATCCTAACTGGGGGATTCTGTGTCCATTGCTCCAGGTTGTATATGATGAAGGGCCTCTCTATGTCTTCTCCCCAACGGAAGAACTGAGAAAACGCTGGATTCATCAGCTCAAAAATGGTGAGAATTACTTGGAAAGTATAAGAGTTTTTACAGGGGAAAGAAAGAGAGAGAAAGAAATAGTAGGAAGGCAAAAAGGGAAGAAGAGAAGGGCGAGGAGAGAGAAGACAAGTATAGAGAAAGAAAGAACTAATGAATGAATGGAAGGAAAGTAATAAAAGAGAAAGAAGTGAGGACAGAAGAAAGGGAGGGAGAGAGAGAGGGACAGAGGGAATGAGAAACCAAAGGAAAAAAAATCCTATTTTGCTTTAGTATTAGTTATACATCTTAGTATCTCATCATATGAATAAAATATACAAGTTAGAATAACAGGTTCAACCACCACTCAGTGCAATTTTGTAATTATGAAAGCCTCCATTTCCCTATTTATAACAGAGTCTAATATGGGCTGAGAATATGACTTAAGGGTAGAGTGCTTGCCTAGTGTGCATGAAGTCCTGGGTTGATTCCTCAGTACTACATAAACAGAAAAAGCTGGAAGTGATGCTGTGGCTCAAGGTGGTAGAGTGCTAGCCTTGGGCAAAAAGAAGCTCAGGGACAGTACCCAGACCCTGAGTTCAAGCCCCAGGACTGACAAAAAAAATCTTGATTTTAAGCTGCCTGGTATCACTTCAAAACCAGGTAGCTTCTAGCAAGTATTCCAATGTGATTGAGTCTCAGTTTCTTTTCTTTTTCCTGAATGGGAATAATGCTACTGCCATCTCTACCTACCTCCTGGGTTGTTCTAAGAAACAAGCAAAGAATAATCTATGTGAAATAGATGCAAAACTGTAAAGCACGATGTAAGGAAACACTGCACATCTCTTTGTTGTGAATAAATATTTCCCAAGGAGCCATTTTGTGTTCCTCACTTGGTGTGCACTTAAACTTGCCCATTGTTTCTGTGCTGCAGAAACCATAACGTGCTTAAAGATAAACTTGCCTAAAAGGCTTGCAGGATGCAGGCACTTATATTTGTGTGTATATATAGCCACATGTCAAGTGACTGAAAAATGAACTGGTTGAGTTGACATCAGGAAAGGCTGCCTAGAGAAACAGGAAGGAGGGTAGCCTGACAACTGCATGGCTAGGTTATTGCATGATAGCACTTTGTCTTAAACACTTACATTCTGATCCTGGGTATTTGGTTATACTATCTTTCTTATTCACTGTTTTGAAAGCAAGAAAAAAATTTAGTTGTAATGTCTTTCTAACTGAAAGAAGAAAAGAAGAAAAGGATCACTCATTGAATTCTTTATTTTTGTTTTGGTTTTGGTGGCACTGGGATTTGAACTCAGGGACTAGAGAGCCTTGCTACTCAATCTACCACTTTTTCTCCTCTCCTCTCTTTTCATCCCCTTCCCTCTCTCTTCTCCTTTCTCCTCCACTCCCCTCCCCTCCTCTCTTCTCCCTATTTTTCCTCTGAGGGTCTCATTATGTAGTCTTCACTAGCCTCAGACTCATGATCCTTCTACCTCAGCTTTCTGAATACTGCAATTAGAAGCATTTCCCAACATTAGCTCACTTACTATGAGCTCACTTAGCTCATTTATTTAATTCTTGTGTACAAAACCCTGAAGATATACAAGATATTCAAGATATTCATATCTTGGGGCTGGGAATGTGGCCTAGTGGCAAGAGTGCTTGCCTCCTACACATGAAGCTCTTGGTTCGATTCCCCAGCACCACATATATGGAAAATGGCCAGAAGGGGCGCAGTGGCTCAGGTGGCAGAGTGCTAGCCTTGAATGGAAAGAAGCCAGGGATGGTGCTCAGGCCATGAGTCCAAGGCCCAGGACTGGCAAAAAAAAAAAAAAAAATCATATTTTGTACTTACTATCTCATTTAATTCTCATAATAATCTTAGGCTAGAACATCAATAGTAATAATAATAACTAACACTTAATGAGAATGTACTATGAATTAGGTTCTGTGCCACATATTTCAAATGTATTAGCTCATTTAATCTTCACAATAATTTTATGATGTGTCATTCCCCCTGTTTCCAGATGGAAGGAAATAGTTTACCCTGCTTGACCATGTACACATGGCTAATGAGTAGTGAAGCCATGATTCAGGCTCCAGATGTCATGGTCTGAACCAGTATGCCACTTAAAAGTCAGAGAAATATTCATAGAGACCAAGATTAGGGAGAAGCAAGAGAGAAATAATGTGTGGCATGTTCAAGATAGAAACTCCTTAGCTAGGTGCCCATGGCTGACATCTGTAATGTTAGCTATTCAGGAAGCTGAGATCTAAGAATCACAGTTCAAAGTCAGCCTATGAAGGAAAGTCCAGGAGACTTCATTTCCAATTAAGCAGCAAAAAGCTGGAAGTGGAGCTGTGGTATAAGTGGTAGAGCACCAGCCTTTAGTGAAAAAACTAAGCAAGAGGCCCAGAAATCAAGCCCCAGTACTAGTATGCATGCACATGCACACAGAGACATGCACACAGACACACAGACAAATAGGAGCTCCTTTACACTGCAAATACTAGTTTTAAAACCAATAACACTTTAGTCTGACAAGTATTTTTTGAGTGCCCAGTATACTCAAGGCCTGAGTTATGACCAATGGATAAGGATGTTCAGCATTGTAAGCCTGATTTATTGACTAAGATGTTAAGCTTACCATATTAACTGTGTAGGTTGAAAACACAAACAATTCATCTGAGCCCTTTGTGTCAGTAAATCATGTGTCTGGGTCAGCTTAGCCATTTCTCCCATTCTGTTTCACTGAAGATATTTTTCCCATGGGTGTATGCCTTGTTAGACTTGCCCAGATTGACTACAGGAGCCAGATACTTCTAACAGATACCTTCTGGAAAATGTAGATGAGATCCTAATAACAGCAGGCTGGCGCCAGGTACTAGTAATGCTAATAGTGAGCTACTCTAAGAATCATCATATCCCATTACAGTGATGCTATCCCTCTCTTGGTTAAAACATACCAAATGCAAATCACTATCATAGAAAAGAGACCTCACTGGGATATGGATCACAACTGTAGAATACTAATTACCTTCTTTGATCATGAGGGGCAGGAGGGAGCCTACTGTGTTACTGGATATGAGCAAGATTAAATTATGTGAACAAATGTGGCTAACTATATAACTTAGATCTGTGTATTTAACATATGTAAATTATGCCCTAGTTTTCAAAGTGGACCTCAGGTACTGCATATACAGCTGCTATATTTTTCTCATGTCACATACTACGCAAAGGTTATATCCATGAGGAGTTAGCCACAGACTCTGTCCTTCCATTTCCTTGAACATGGTAGCAGGCATTTTTATGTTACATCACCACAAATACTGCTTACACACCTTCTTTTTTCTTGAGCTGAGGATTGATACTAGGGCCTCTCTCATGCACCATACCGTTGAGTTACACCATAGCATTATACTCGTTCTTGAATTGTTGTTTGGTAAAGCTTAATAAATAGAGCATATCCCAATTGCAACATCAGAGATATGTGAATAGCCTGGCCTCACCCAAATGAATGGAAGAATGGCATTGGCAAAACTGCAATCCGGGGAAGAGTGATTCCTGCATACCTGAGCAAAATATTAGCTATTATCCTGATAAACATGGATAGCAGAGATCAGCCCATGGGGTGTTTGGAGAATATGCACCAACACTTAATTTTTCCACACAATGCATCCGTGAGCTGGTAATCGGTTTCCCCTAAGCTCTCTTACTTTTGTAATTTTCTTTTAAGCAGCTGGAAATACAAGCTCTGGATTAGCCAATGAAAGAAGGGGTGTTATCTTCAAGGGACTTCTTAAGTGGCAGATATTATTTTGGAATGTTGGGAGGGTTCTTAATGAGAGGATAAGGAGGTCGGGAAGCTTTATTTTCCTTCATTAATGTATTAGCATAGCTTAGTTTATGAGTGGCTCGTAGTATTCTTGGCACATCTGCTAGTGCCAGCCTGCATAGGCACAGAGGGCCTAAGGGTCCTCAGATCCCTGGGTGAGGAGACTGACATGGCATGGGCAGTAGGTGGAGGTGGTACAATCAATTAGCACTGACAATGAAAAGTATCAACAACATTATTCAGAATTTCCATTGCATCGAAGTGATAAAGGGCAGAGAGACTCTGGTTGGTTTTATGATTGTCATAAAATTTTCTATAGGCAATAGAGCTCTCTATACCCTGAATGGAGCCTGCCACCCTGCCCTTGGTAAAGGTGAAGAGAACTGGTCAAGATGTGTGCGCTGATAGGCAAGGGAGAGTGGTTAGAAGTCTTTAAATACATGATGAAAAGGAGAATGGAATGGATTTCCTTAGAAAGGCTAACTCATCCAACAAATTTAAACAACAGGGATAGGGGAGTGGGATCAAATGGAGAGAGGCTTGATGAGTGAAGTGAGGAGGTGGAGGAAATGTAGTCATAAAATCCAATGCAGAATCTACAAAATTAAAAAAAAATGAGGGAAAGGGTGGAGTTGGGGGGAATGATGGGGAATGGTGAAAGGGTGACATTGAACAAGATTCATTCTATTTATATTCTACTTGGTTGAATAGAAACTCCTTTGTACAACAACTTAAAATGAAAAATTACAAAAGACATCAAGATAGCACTTTAAAAAAAATAACACTTGGGGGCTGGGAATATGGCCTAGTGGTAGAGTGCTTGTCTCGTATACATGAAGCCCTGGGTTCAATTCCTTAGCACCACATATATAGAAAAACCCAGAAGTAGCGCTGTGGGATCAAGTGGTAGAGTGCTAGCTTTGAGCAAAAAGAAGCCAGGGACAGTGATCAGGCCGAGTTTAAGCACAAGGACTGGCAAAAACAAAAACAAAAAATAACACTTGTTTGTTAACCTATAAAATACACCTGACCATCAGAATTTCTGAGCCTCCACCAAAGCCTTCATTGAGTGGACTGTGACTGGCAAGCTCTTAAGGACTTGAATTCTCTCTTTTTGTCTTTTCTATCTACTTCTCCATCCTTCCTTCCCCTCTCCTCCTTTCTTCTCTTGTGAGGACAAGAAATTGTCTGAAATTACAGATGTGCACTTCCTTGCCTGGTTTCAAATTGTATGGTGGAATGTTTTGTTTTAAGTTTGGTTTAATTTGTTTTTGGGTACTGGGTTTGAATTCAGAGCTTTGTACTTGCTAGGTAAACGTCTACTTCTTTTGTTTTTTGCTTTTTTTTTTTGTTTTGTTGTTTTTTTTTGGCCAGTCCTGGGGCTTTGGACTCAGGGCCTGAGTACTGTCCCTGGCTTCTTTTTGCTCAAGGCTAGCCATTTTCTTTTCTTTTCTTTTTTTTTTGACATTTTTTGTTATTTTACTTTTATTGTCAAAGTGATGTACAGAGGGGTTACAGTTTCATAGTAAGGTGGTGAGTACATTTCTTATCCAGCTTGTTGCCTCCTCCCTCATTTTTCTCCCACCTTCCCTCCTCCCCAATCCCTTCCTCCCCCACCAGTTGTACTGTTGGTTTACAGCATATTTTCTTGTAAAGTATTGTTGTTGCATTGGTTTGCCTTTTACCCTTTGTCTCACCATTTTGATGTTCCCCTTCCCATCCCTAGTTCTGATAAATGTATATTCAATACCCATGGCACCAAAATCAGATACTGTGACATCAGGGGTAAAACCATAAGGAAGAAAACCAAAAGAAAAAGGCATAATTTAACATAGTATGTTATCAACATTTTTTTTTTTGGCCAGTCCTGGGCCTTGGACTCAGGGCCTGAGCACTGTCCCTGGCTTCCTTTTGCTCAAGGCTAGCACTCTGCCTCTTGAGCCACAGCACCACTTCTGGCCGTTTTCTGTATATGTGGTGCTGGGGAATCGAACCCAGGGCCTCATGTATATGAGGCAAGCTCTCTTGCCACTAGGCCATTTCCCCAGCCCCTCAACATTTTTTTTTTTGGCCAGTCCTGGGCCTTGAACTCAGGGCCTGAGCACTGTCCCTGGCTTCTTCCCGCTCAAGGCTAGCACTCTGCCACTTGAGCCACAGCGCCGCTTCTGGCCGTTTTCTGTATATGTGGTGCTGGGGAATCGAACCTAGGGCCTCGTGTATCCGAGGCAGGCACTCTTGCCACTAGGCTATATCCCCAGCCCCCCTCAACATTTTTTTTAACATGCCTTCTTTCCTTTTGTCTCTCCACATTTTTAATCCCATTTTACAGTGCATTTATTCACTTCTCATTATATATACTCTGAGTTAACCCCACCAATTATATCTCTCATTTGATTTTCTTTTTATACTTTAATTCTAAAATTTCCATCTTTTTATAGTTTTTATATCTGAAATGGATTTCTTATTCTTTCCTATATTTGTTTAAAGGAAACATGGTATTTCTCTTCCTGTGCTCTTATATACTAGTAAGTCTGGCTGGCTGTTTTTTTGTTACATGATATACTTTATGAAAAGTACATGCGAATAATTTAAGATCTAGAATAATCAGCTTGGCTAATATGAAGCTGGGCCCCACTCCCTGTGAAAATTAAGGACTATTTCCTGATGCAGATACCTTTCCTATCTTATTCTATGAGAAAACACATAAAGGTCTCAATATAGACCAAAGGACTTCACCAGGCCTGGCTTTCCTTTGGCAGAACCTCTCCCTCTCCTCCAGTTTCTAGATTCACAAAGTTACTCAAAGTGCATTCATCCTTCTTGGTAATCTCTCTGGAACCAGCAGCGGAGGGGAGAGGTGGGAGATAGATGGAGGCAGCCTTAAAGCCAAGTTTACCTTACTGGGCCTTCTAAGTATCCTGGTAAATTTCTCCTATTTTGATTCCATTCTCCCAAGAAGACCTTTTAGAAATATATCTAACTTATGGGCTGGGGATATAGCCTAGTGGCAAGAGTGCCTGCCTCGGATACACGAGGCCCTAGGTTCGATTCCCCAGCACCACATATACAGAAAACGGCCAGAAGCGGCGCTGTGGCTCAAGTGGCAGAGTGCTAGCCTTGAGCGGGAAGAAGCCAGGGACAGTGCTCAGGCCCTGAGTCCAAGGCCCACGACTGGCCAAAAAAAAAAAAAAAAAAAAAAAAAAAAAAAAAAAAAAAGAAATATATCTAACTTTTGTAGTTGGTTCTAACAGAAAGACAGCCATATCTAGAAGACGTTTCCCAAGGAAAACTATCAATGTCATGGGAAGGTTTCCTTCTTTTAAAGACAAGAATCCTAGTTTTGATGGTCCATTACTGTCCAACAACAAGAAGAGCTTCATTGGTGCTCTCCCTCTTACCTGCGATCACTTCAATACTTGGCTGGCCATTTTCTATATATGTAGTGCTGGGGAATCGAACCCAGGGCTTCATGTACATGAGTCAAGCACTCTTGCCTCTAGGCCATATTCTGAGCCAAACGTCTACTTCTTAAGCCATGACTCCAGTCCATTTTGCTCTGGTTATTTTTGAGAGAGGGTCTCACTTTTTTGCTCTAGCCAGCCTGGACTACTATCCTCCTACTTATGTTTTCCATCATAGGTGGAATAACAGGCACAATCCACCACACACAGCTTTTTTCTGTCGAGATAGGAACTTGAATTTTTTTTTTGCCCCTCCTGAATCTTGGCCCTGGTGCCTGCCATTGTCATATATTTCAGTTGCCTTTGTTAACTGTCGGTTATCTGACACCTTGATCCTCTGGATGCCTTTAGTTATTGACTTAGTGATAATGTTTTGGGATTATAAACAGTGTTCCCACCTTCCTGCATCTCAGTCTTTGCACAGTACTTCAGCTTCTGAGAGTCTTTGAGCTTCACAGGACTGTGATGGAAATGAAGCTGCTATGTTTACCTCTGACAATGAGCTCAGCTTATCTCAGTGGTCAAAGGAAGATTGGAACCATGTTGATTTTAAAGGCAGGGTCATCTTCATATGCTCTTAATCTCAACTCTCTTAACTATTCCATAGACACAAGAAACCTACTGCTGGAAATTTTCACTAGGGCAAATATCCTGGAAAGATCTCTTGGGCACTAGACAGTTGATATATTAAAAATGAAATGAGAGCCAGGTGCTGATGGCTCATGCCTGTAATCCTACCAACTAAGGAGGCTGAGATCAGAGGACTGTAGGTTGAAGCCAACCTGGGCAGGAAAGTTTATGAGATTCTTAGCTCCATTTAACCACCACAAGAAAAAAGGCCAGAAATGGAGCTGTGGCTCAGGTGATAATGTGCCAGGCTTGAGCTCAGGGATAGAGCCCAGGCACTGAGTTCAAGTACCATGACAAACACACACACACACACACACACACACACACGGTGTGGGGGGGAGAATGATGCCTGGTTTTAATGTTTATG
This sequence comes from Perognathus longimembris pacificus, assembly GCF_023159225.1. Taxonomy (NCBI): domain Eukaryota; kingdom Metazoa; phylum Chordata; class Mammalia; order Rodentia; family Heteromyidae; genus Perognathus; species Perognathus longimembris. The sequence goes on from NC_063188.1 coordinate 38,617,634, forward strand.
CCTTCAAACTTAGCTACTCAGGAGGCTGAGGTCTTGAGGATTGTAGTCCAAGCCAACCTGGGCAGAAAAGTCCACAAAACTCCAAAATAACCAGTAAAAAGCTGGTCTGGAGATATGGCTCAATTGGTAGAGGGCTAGCTGAGCAAGCAACCAGGAGGCCCTGCTTTAAAACACCAGTCAGGCAAAAAGAAAAGAGTTTGGAGTGCATTTTTAGTACATTGTGGAACAAATGAACGCTCTCAACCCTTCCCTTACAGAAAGATTGTCATGGCTACTGCGAAAACATAGATAATGTTTCTGTTGTTGGGCTCTGGAATCATCAGATATTGTTATCATGTTAGTTGAAGGTGCTCATCATGACAAACCAATGATGACAACAGCACAGGAAGTGGCGGGGGGGGGGGCAGGACACACAGGCAGACTGGACAGTCATGTGAGCCAATTGCTCCATGGTTTGCATTCCTTCGGGGTGGCTGGGGAGGCTCACCACCATGCTTCCTCAAAGAAGACAACATGCAAATGATGGATTCTTCTGCATATCACATGTGATCTGTCTTTTTTTTCTCCTGCTACAGTAATCCGGTATAATAGTGACCTGGTACAGAAATTCCACCCTTGCTTCTGGATCGATGGGCAATATCTCTGCTGTTCTCAAACAGCTAAAAATGCAATGGGCTGCCAAATTTTGGAGAACAGGAATGGAAGTAAGAGATCTGCTCAATATAATTTCTTCCTTTTTTTTCGTGGGATACTAGGGTTGTAAAACAGAGGTTATGTATGTTAGGCAAGCACTCTACCACCCAGTTCCATCCCCAGCCCAAATTATTCCTTCTTTGATCCTATCACACTCCCAAGTGTCTGTAGAATGCAGGCACACAGAACATTTACTGGCTACTACAGAAAAGGGCCTAGAAGAGGGGAGCTTGTGGGGACTGAAATCCAGATAGTAATCAGCTCTTTGAGCTATGTGATCTGGCATACAGACACTTCTAATTTGCCTAAAGACTTTGTGTGCAGCAGCAATTGCCCTAACTAAACTCTCTGGACTCTTCCCTAACATGCATTCTATATTATTACCCACTTCTTTTTCTCATTCTCCTACTACTTATTCTTCTTCTTTTTCTTCTTTTTTGCAGGCTTAAAACCTGGGAGTTCTCATAGAAAAACAAAAAAACCTCTTCCCCCTACACCAGAGGAGGACCAGGTATGGAGGAAAATTGCATACTGCTACTGCTTTAATGGAAATTTACAGGCAAACTCTGAAACACATCAGGGTCTTAATATTCTCTGGAACTTTGCTTGAGAGACAGAGAAAGAGAGGGGTTGATTTGTCTGTCTTCTTAGGATTTCCTCTTCAATGAAAAGATAGAGGGCTATCAGCTAGTTTTTGGAACCCATTGAACTTAATCATCTATTTAACTTTTTAAGAAAATGTTTTTAGTTTTTAAAAAAATTGAAACGATTTTCAAACATACAGTAAAATGGGAAGAACTTAGCACTGAATTACCCATATACCCACTCAAAGATTCTACCATGAACATTTTCTGTTTTTTGTTTTGTTTTGTTTTTTAATTGAGGCAGGCTCTCCCTATTTAGGCTAGGCTGGTCTCACACTCACAGTCCTTATTGCAAAGGAGGAATCTGAGATTCAGAATCACTTGTTAGCTCCATGTACTAGTTTAATTTCAGATAAGTCTCTTGACCTTGCTTATACATGTTTTTTTTTTCTCAAATTTTTATTATCAAACTGACGTACAGAGAGGTTACAGTATCATACGTTGGGCATTGGATACATTTCTTGTACTGTTTGTTGCCTTGTCCCTCATGCCCCCCTCCCTCCCCCCCTTTCACTACCCCCCCAGGTGTTCAGTTCACTTACACCAAACAGTTTTGCAAGTATTGCTTTTGTAGTTATTTCTCTTTTTTTTACCCTGTGTCTCTCGAATTTGGTATTCCCTTTGAATTTCCTACTTCCAATACCAGTAAACACGGTTTCCAATATACTCAGATAAGATTACAGAGATAGTGTAGGTACAATCATAGGAAGGTGATACAAAACATCATCAATAATAGAAACTACACATACACATAGGACGTTGAAAGTAGTTACAACTGTGATATATCACTTGTTTCCATAACATGGAGTTCATTTCACTTAGCATCATCTTATTTGTTTCTAAGTGTATAGCTATTGGGCCTTGTGATGCTCTGCTATGGCTTGCCTAAACCTGTACTAATTATTCCCAATAAGGGAGGCCATAGAGTCCATGTTTCTTTGGGTCTGGCTCACTTCACTTAGTATAACTTTTTCCAAGTCCTTCCATTTCCTTACAAATGGAACAATATCATTCTTTCTGATAGAGGCATAAAATTCCATTGTGTAAATGTACCACATTTTCCTGATCCATTCATCTATGGAGGGGCATCTGGGTTGGTTCCAGCTTCTCGCTATGACAAATTGTGCTGCGATGAACATTGTTGTGCTGGTGGCATTACTGTGATTTTGTTTGTGGGCTTTTGGGTAGATACCCAACAGTGGGGCTGCTGGGTCATAGGGGAGTTCTATATTGAGCCTTCTGAGGAATCTCCCCATACTGCTTGCCAGAGTGGCTGAACCAGTTTACATTCCCACCAACAATGAAGTAGGGTTCCCTTTTGGCCACATCCCCTCCAACAATTGTTATTATTAGTTTTCTTGATATATGACATTCTTGCTGGGGTGAGATGGAATCTCAATGTTGTTTTGATTTGCATTTCCTTTATGGCCAGTGATGTAGAGCATTTTTTCATATGTCTATTGGCCATTCTCATTTCCTCATCAGTTATACATGGTTTTTATCTAAGAAGCTTTCAAAATACTGGGTCTTACTCCCAGAAATTTTGACATAGTTAAAACATTCCTTATTCACCCCCGATTGAGAACCCCTGTATGGGTGCTTAGTATGGTTGTTGAATGAATGCAGAACGAAGATCTTACTGTGCATGATTTTGAGTTAGAACCACGTCTCTAGTAAATCAGAGAGCTGGGAGACAAAAGGAGACTGCTTGATGACTATCCAACTCCTCTACTTTCCCTCTTAACTACACAGATCTTGAAAAAGCCATTGCCTCCTGAGCCAACAGCACCACCAGTTTCCACAAGTGAGCTAAAAAAGGTTGTAGCCCTTTATGATTACATGCCAATGAATGCAAATGACCTACAGCTTCTGAAGGGTGATGAGTATTTTATCTTGGAGGAGAGCAACCTACCCTGGTGGCGAGCACGAGATAAAAATGGGTGAGCTCTTCCTGAACCTGTCCCTGCTCACTCCAGACATAAGCAAAAAAAATGCTGCTGCAACATAATCCCCTTGTCCAATATCCTGATTAATGATTGCTCTTCCCACACCAAAATGCATGTACTGTCTTGTCAAGTACTTCCCAGGATAGAGCTCTGTATGTGGTCTCTGTCACCTTCACGTGCCTCTGTTGTCATGCACACATAACTGATGCCACATGTTTAGAAGCTCCAACCTTCACTGGCCTAACCATGTGTTAGAGACATAGTCCTGTTTGAAGGAGGGCATATATGTGGTGTGTGTGTGTGTGTGTGTGTGTGTGTGTGTGTGTGTGTGTGTGTTATTTTACATGTATATGTTTATAAAATTTTAGATTGGTTCTGAATTCAGGTATGTAGCCATATGAATTTATCTCTCTGAGGATGACAGAAGTGCTGTATGATTAATATAGAAATATTGTTTCCTTCACAGGCAGGAAGGCTACATCCCTAGTAATTATGTCACAGAAGCAGAAGACTCCATAGAAATGTATGAGTGAGTATGCTTGCATTCCTGGTGCACCGTCTTCCAGGAGGAACCAAATATAGTATATACTTCTTATATTTTCAATAAATGTTTTTATTTCAAGATACACATTAAAATTAGTGCCAGCTGGGTCAAATGATGTCACCATTACAAGTTATAGTGCTTATATGCCTATATAGTGCCTATATGTGGTTGTGACTCTAAGTCTTCCATCTGAGTTATGGGGAAGGTTTCTACGGTCTCAAATCCAGAAAAAAACACGAGGGTATCAACTCTTTCCTTGATCCCATAAATGGACTTGTTGTTTGGGGTCGTTCTTTGAGAGAGTTGATACCCTCGTGGGAAACATTTAGAAGGTTTGAAATGCCAGACTTGTGCTGATGTCCTTTTCTCCTCATTATGAAATTGGATTGTCTTTGAAGGATACAGCCTCTAATAATTTCCCTGAAAACCTTGCTATCTGCCTTTCCCAGCATGGGCTTAGGAAAATAATAGAGCATGTTATTTGCATGATAGGCTTTTGATAGGGACTGAAAGAATTTGAAGGACTTGTAGGCATGGAGGAGTCCTACAGCATGCTCAGAGATTATCTGAGCCACTTACACATGGCTTAGCAACCACTCAAGCACTCTCCCTCCACAGGTGGTATTCCAAACACATGACTCGGAGTCAAGCTGAGCAACTACTAAAGCAAGAGGTGAGTGTGCAGCCACAAATCAACAGCCTTATTTTTTGGTCTGTGATGGGGCTTTAACTCTAAGCCTTGTCTCTGTCCCTAAGCTTTTCAGCTCAAAGCTAGCACTCTACCACTTGAGCCACAGTGCCACTTCCAATTTTCTGTTGGTTAATTGGAGATAAGAGTCTCACGGACTTTCCTGCCTGGACTGGCCTTGAACTGTGGTCCTCAGATCTCAGCCTCCTGAGTAGTTAGGATTATAGTCCCAAACCATTGGCACCTGGCTCCAACAGCACTCTGTACACAAAATAAGTCAGGCTTCTCCACTGAGGGCTACTTTTGTCTGGGGTTTTAGTTACATTTTTCAGTATTAAAAGCAAGGAGGCCTCAGCCAGAGCATGAGACTTAGCACTGAAGTTGTGATTGTTTTCTCTTAGGTTTGTGCAAGTGGGATGTAGGTGTCAGCACCATTTTCTTCCATTGTCAGCTTCTTTATTTATTGTTTCAGGGAAAAGAAGGAGGTTTCATTGTCAGAGATTCCAGTAAAGCTGGAAAATACACTGTTTCTGTGTTTTCTAGATCTACAGGGTAAGTTTACTATTCCAAGGCCTTGGAGGCAAAGTACAGAGGAGCCCTCCCAACACCTACCTAATGTCATGTCCCTTCCATTCCCTCTGTGCTGTAAACTCTAAGCTCATATCACTCCACTTTTGGGGTCCTGCTAACCCTTGTTCTCAAGTTACTAACTAAGCATTTATGTCTTTAGGGACCCTAAAGGAGTAATACGCCATTATGTTGTATGTTCCACACCTCAGAACCAGTACTATCTGGCTGAGAAACACCTTTTCAGCACCATCCCTGAGCTCATTAACTACCATCAACATAACTCTGCAGGTGAGTCCCCAGGACAACTGAGAAAAGTGTTATAGACACCAGGACAAAGAGATAGAAAAAGTCTTCGTGCAAGTACACAGTCCTGTGAATTAGCTGTGAAAGTAAACACTTGTGACTCTAGGTCAGCAGGCTTACACCCAATAGGTACTGAATTTTTATTTGTTTATTGATGCTCAGTGCTAAGGAAAGGCATGGAAGAAACCAGTGACTAATTGGCCATCACATATTGATTAGTAATTGTTTGTGTTCTACTGTATACTCAAGCAATATATCAGATCTGGAAGAGCACATTCTTAGTCCAATTTCTTTTCCTGAAGGAACACACAGTTCAGAGACCGTTTCTAAGTATTCACTGACTAAGTGCAATTGAAAAACTGGGGAAATGGGGGCTGGGAATATGGCCTAGTGGCAAGAGTGCTTGCCTCGTATACATGAGGCCCTGGGTTCGATTCCTCAGCACCACATATACAGAAAATGGCCAGAAGTGGCACTGTGGCTCAAGTGGCAGAGTGCTAGCCTTGAGTAAAAAGAAGCCAGGGACAGTGCTCAGGCCCTGAGTTCACGGCCCAGGACTGGCAAAAAAACAAACAAACAAATGGGGAAATGTTTGAAGGGCAAAAGTTCCATTAAGTAGGTAGGAGATGAGATGAGCTTTGGCTGGGAGGTGGAAATATATACAATATTGAGTATATTCCAATTAATATTTTCTCTTTGTCTCCAAAAACTTGTGTGAAGGGAGAAACTCTCAGAAAAAAAATGTGGGTTCATAGAGGATGTTCTGGGATTCAAAGTAAACGAATATGATGCACATTGGAAGTTTGAGGCCGGGGGCTGGGAATATGGCCTAGTGGCAAGAGTACTTGCCTCGCATACATGAAGCCCTGGATTCAACTCACCAGCACCACATATATAGAAAACGGCCAGAAGTGACGCTGTGGCTCAAGTGGTGGAGTGCTAGCCTTGAGCAAAAAGAAGGCAGGGACAGTGCTCAGGCCCTGAGTCTGAGCCCAGGACTGGCAAAAAAAAAAGTTGAGGGGCTGGGGATATAGCCTAGTGGCAAGAGTGCCTGCCTCGGTATACCCGAGGCCCTAGGTTCGATTCCCCAGCACCACATATACAGAAAACGGCCAGAAGCCGCGCTGTGGCTCAAGTGGCAGAGTGCTAGCCTTGAGCGGGAAGAAGCCAGGGACAGTGCTTAGGCCCTGAGTCCAAGGCCCAGGACTGGCCAAAAAAAAAAAAAAAAAAAAGTTGACCATGGAAGTTTGAGGCTTTGAATGAGAATATGCGAATATGCAAGGAATCCCATTTCCTGCACTATACCCATAGTGTAACCTCTCTTTTTCAGGACTCATATCAAGGCTGAAATATCCAGTGTCTCAACAAAACAAGAATGCTCCTTCCACTGCAGGCCTTGGCTATGGTAACTGCTCATTTCTTTGGGCATAGTGGGCTGGCCAGTTGAAAGGACTGCCTTTGTAGACTTTGCTTTAGGACATGCAGTGTCCTTGTGATATGTATGATGCTCTACAACAGCTACCTCAAGGAAATTCAAGGCAGAGACCAAGCAAATTATTTAGTGCTTTTTCTCCCTCTAATGGCTTCTACTGGGACTACAAAAATCTAGATTCATAGAGCTTTGTTGTAGTCTTGATTATAAAACTATTCTAATATCATCCCTGAGTTTAACTGTAGTTATTAACATAATCATAAAGGGATTATCTGGGGCTGGGGATATGGCCTAGTGGCAAGAGTGCCTGCCTCGGATACACGAGGCCCTAGGTTCGATTCCCCAGCACCACATATACAGAAAACGGCCAGAAGCGGTGCTGTGGCTCAAGCGGCAGAGTGCTAGCCTTGAGCAAAAAGAAGCCAGGGACAGTGCTCAGGCCCTGAGTCCAAGGCCCAGGACTGGCAAAAAAAAAAAATAAAATAAAGGGATTATCTTCTTGCTTCATGACCAAGTTATATCTAAAATTTCCAGATTCCTTCAACCAGTAACCCCCGCCCCCTAAGAATAAGCATAGATTGGTATTCTTGAAAAATTTCCCTGTACCACTTTTAATATTTCTAGCCTAGTATGGATTCTTACCTACTGTTGGAATTGTACCAACATCCTCCAAAGAATCACACCAAAACTTTGTTGTTAGGATCATGGGAAATCGATCCAAAGGACCTGACTTTCTTAAAAGAGCTTGGGACCGGACAGTTTGGGGTAGTGAAGTATGGGAAGTGGAGAGGCCAGTATGATGTGGCTATCAAGATGATCAGAGAAGGCTCCATGTCCGAAGATGAATTCATTGAAGAAGCCAAGGTCATGATGTGAGTTACAATCCGAACTCAAATATGGATTCAGTTACTGGTCTAAGAATTACTGGGACAACCTATTGTGGCATAAGGTGATATACATTGAAGGAAATTCCTGCTCACCCCTACAAATTAGGGACTTTAGAAGTTTGTGGTGAGGAGAAAAGTAACCTTGCTCCTAACATATTAGCACTCTGTCCTAGACAATCCCTTTCCTCCCCTTTCTCTTTATGACTAGCAAGTATGCAGAGCCAAAAGTGGAGGATTCATTTTTTTTGTCTTTCTTGTAGGAATCTTTCTCATGAGAAGTTGGTGCAGTTATATGGTGTCTGTACCAAACAGCGCCCCATCTTTATCATCACTGAGTACATGGCCAATGGCTGCCTTCTGAACTACCTACGGGAGATGCACCAACCCTTCCAGACCCAGCAGCTGCTGGAGATGTGCAAGGATGTCTGTGAAGCCATGGAATACCTGGAGTCAAAGCAGTTCCTTCATCGAGACCTGGTGGGCCCTCAGAAGGACTGGCTTGGAATCCAGGGCTGGGGGCAGAGTGGAAGTACTGTTGAAAGAGATATCACACAATATTGGGGAGAGTTGCTGGTGTCCACTTTCAGCTTTGTCTGGAAAACACTAAAAGTTTGCCTCTGTCCCAATCTATCATATATCTCAATTCTCAACTCCTTGATGTCTTGCATGGTGAACTAAGTCAGCTACTCACCCCCACTCTGCCACTTACAAGGAAGCAGTGGGGTTCTTTCAGTGGCAATTCTGGACTAGAAGCAGAAGGGCAGTCCTATATGCCCTGATGGGACTACTCTTGGCATGGGGCCACCATTTGGTTATATCTGAGTCAAACAGAGGGCCTGTAGATGCATTAATTTTTTTGTTGGTCACAGGGCTTGAACTCTGGGCCAGGGCAATGTCCCTGAACTCTTCAGTTCAAGGCTAGCACTCTACCATGTGAGCCACAGCACCACTTCTGGTTTTCTGGTAGTTAATTGGAGATAAGGGTCTCCCAGACTTTCCTGCCAGGGCTAGCTTTGAATCGCAATCCTCAGATCTCAGCCTCCTGAGTAGCTAGGATTACAGGCATGAGCCACTGGTGCCCAGCTGCATTAATTTTCAAAATGTTTTCTGGTAGTTTACAAACACTTAAAAAGAAATATTTGCAGTGGGAAAGTGACTGTCATTTCTAGTTTCTCTTGAAAATCTAGAGCAACTGAGAGCAAAGGGCCCACATTCTTATACACCATGCTGAGTCACCTGGTACTGAAGAGCAGCCACCTACTTTTGACCACTCCATTTCCTGCTTCCATTTCCTGAAGTCTCCACCCACTCTACTTCACTCTTTGCCTTCCTGTCTCCCAGAGGCATCAGACTTTGTGCTTCCATTTCTTTCAGCCAGACCAAAGCTCAGAGTGCCCTGTTCTCTCTGGCAGAAATGCAGAAAGCAAAACAAGCTTCCTTTCTGCTTTTTCCTTAATTTTCCCAGTATTTCGCTATAGTGGAATTGCCCATATAAATTAAATTGTCCTGTACCCCCTCAGTGCTTAACTTAGGACTTCCATAGCAGGTTGCTTTCTGGTAGAAATGCATCAGCGTTTGGCAATGACATCAACTGACTCCTATCATATAGGTGTGTCTCTAATTGAAGGGAATGTTTTCATTCCACTGGTAGGCAGAAGCCCTGCTCCTTTAACTAACTAACTGTGTGCTAGGGATAAGATCTCACTGGTTTCTGTTGTACTACAGGCAGCTCGAAACTGTTTGGTAAACGATCGAGGAGTTGTGAAGGTATCTGACTTTGGCCTGTCTAGGTGAGTGTACCTTTTTTATTTTTTTCTCCCTTAAAATTGGAACAGCACAATCATGAGCAAGTGTTACAGTTTTGTTTTGTTTTGTTTTTGCCAGTCCTGGGTCTTGGACTCAGAGCCTTAGCACTGTCCCTGGCTTCTTTTTGCTCAAGGCTAGCACTCTGCCACTTGAGCCACAGCGCCACGTCTGGCCGTTTTCTGTATATGTGGTGCTGGGCAAGCACTCTTGCCACTAGGCAATATCCCCAGCCCAAGTGTTACAGTTTTAATCCCTTTGCTTTCTTTTTCTGCTCTTATTCTACTGTTTCTTTTCATCTTTTTGTTCTTTTTCTTGCTCTGAATTATTTTGGTCACTTCTTTCATTCTTTTGTTTAAATATTATATACTTCATCTCTCCTCTCTCTCCCTTTACCTCTAATTCCCACTGGCAACTGCAGAATTGGAAGAAAGAGGAAAACAAAGGAAGCAAAAGATGTTAGAAAAGAGGAAAAGAGTATCAATTAGATCTCAATTCACTTTATCCTTCCTGTAACCATATTGTTAATCAGGAAAGCTTAAATCAGAAATGAAAACAGGAATTTTGTTAAAGGTAACTTGAAAAAAAAACATTGGCTAATTAGCCAAGACTTTTGAGAAAGCCTGTGGAGCTCTTTTGAGTATACCAAGAAGATTTAAGTAAATATCAAGTTCTACAAATCGTAATGGTAACAAGTCTTGGATCCCTTGCAGGTATGTCCTGGATGATGAATATACCAGTTCAGTGGGCTCCAAGTTTCCAGTTCGGTGGTCTCCACCAGAAGTCCTTATGTACAGCAAGTTCAGCAGCAAATCTGACATTTGGGCTTTTGGTAAGTGAATGAGATTATACAGAAAGACAGTGAGTGCTATGGTAGAAACTCAACTTTGCAACCTGTATAGGGAGACCATTTATTCCTTGGGGAGTATTTGAGGTTTCTGAGGACAAAAATCAGTAAACTGGACATTACCCCTGCCTTCTTAGAACTTAAAATATATTGAGGGAAACAATTCATTCAGTATCCAACAGCTTCTGAATACTGATCATGTACTAGGCACTCTGCCAGCCTCTATGAACTAAAAGACAAATCAAATGCTGACTCTCTTCTAGAGTAGCTACTGGTCTAGTGCAACTCTGTAGCCCTCTGGTGTAATCAGTATTATTGAAGTTTAGACATGTGCAGAAAGCTGATTGAAGTTTGAGGTTGATCTAGAAGGACACCTACTACAAAAGATGGCAAACAGACTCACACATTTTGATTTCATCTTCTAGGGGTTTTGATGTGGGAAATTTACACCCTTGGGAAGATGCCATATGAAAGATTTACTAACAGTGAGACAGCTGAACACATTGCCAAAGGCCTACGTCTCTACAGGCCTCATCTGGCTTCAGAGAGTATATATGCCATCATGTACAGCTGCTGGCACGAAGTAAGTGTTTTATTGTACTCTCTTAAATTATTTCCATTTATTTATTAATTACTAAATTAAATTATTTCCATTACATTTCTCATTTAGCTGGTCATTGTCCACTTTTTAAAAAATAATTACTTATTTATTGTCAAAGTGATGTACAGAGGGGTTACAGTTTCATATGTAAGGCAGTGAGTATATTTCTTATTCAACTTGTTACCTCCTCCCTCATTTAGTGTCCACTTTTCATAGCCACTTGTAAGCTAGGTGCAGACTGATAGTACATAGATTCTCTGACTCAGCCTGCACACCAATTTTCTAATGGCAGAGGCTTTGCTGAGCCTACCCTAGTTCTCAATATGGTATTAGCAGAACCCAATGCCAACTCAGTCTTAAGGAGAGGGTGTCTTGTGGGGCCATGAGGCTTACTATAAGCAGCCAGTCAAAATCATTAAAGTTTGTGCTTTCGGAGTAGCTTTGGGATCCATTGGTCCTTTCTTCCATTCCACCACCTGCCAACCTTTCCTATCATTCTCTTGTCTTCTCTTCTTTCTCTTCTTTCCCCTTCTTCCTTCTCTCTTTCTGTACTCATTCTCTTGGTTACCTTTCTTGCACAAAGCTGATACTCTACCACTTGAGCTATAACTCCACTTCTTCTATGTCTACTTATTTTTCCCCATCATGGAGCTTGAACTTTGAGTCTGGGCCCTGTCCCTGAGTTCTTCAGCTCAAGGCTAGTGCTCTACCTCTTGAGCCATACCATCACTTCCGGTTTTCTGGTGGTTAATTGGAGATAAGAGTCTCAAGGATTTTCTTGCCCAGGCTGGCTTTGAACCACGATCCTCAGATCTCCGCCTCCGGAGTAGCTAAGATTACAAGCATGAGCCACCGGTGTCCAGCTTATGTCTACTTTTACAATATGGTACATTGTAGGGTTTGGGGATAGATGTGGTATTTTGGAAATAAAGAGACTATCCCATTTTTTGCCAAATGCTTTGCTGCTCTTACCTTTGGGTCTTCCTGAAGTATTTTCCCCACTTTTCAGTTGAGCCTTGGCAACCTTGATTCGACAATGTATATCTCTAATGGGAAGTAAATACTCAGCTCTCAGTTCTGCCACACCAGATATACCACACCATAAACAATAAGCAACCAGCATCTATGTGAATCTGAAGCCATTACTGAGGTGAAAAGTTTCATGACATCCTTATTGGCTGACTAAAAAAGATTTCCAGTGGCAATCTCTCTCTCTCTCTCTCTCTCTCTCTCAGTTTTTGGCAGTGATTGAGATGTAATCTAGAGACTTGTACATGCTAGACAAGCTAAAGTAGTGGGTCACCAAACTGGGTACATGTGAGAATCCCTGAGGAATTTTTTTTTTTTTTTTGCCAGTCCTGGGCCTTGGACTCAGGGCCTGAGCACTGTCCTTGGTTTTTGTTTTTTTTTGTTTTGTTTTGTTTTCTCAAGGCTAGCACTCTGCCACTTGAGCCACAGCGCCACTTCTGGCCGTTTCTATATATGTGGTGCTGGGGAATCGAACCCAGGGCTTCATGTATACAAGGCAAGCCACTAGGCCATATTCCCAGCCCCCCCCCCCTCTCGAGGAATTCTTAAAAATATAGATTTCTGGGAATTTTTGCTATAGTTTCTGATTAGGTATGTTTAACATGGAACCCAGAGATCTTTTCAAAGTTTCAAGGAACTTCTGAAACTCAGCTAGGTGGGTTTTTTTTTTTTTTGGTTGTTGTTGTTTGTTTGTTTTTTGTTTGTTTTGCCAGTCCTGGGGCTTGAACTCTGGGCCTGAGCAATGTCCCTGGCTTCTTTTTGCTCAAGGCTAGCACTTGAGCCACAACACCACTTCCAACTTTTTCCGTTTATGTGAGGCTGAAGAATCAAACCCAGGGCTTCATGCATGCTAGGCAAGCACTCTACCACTAAGCCACATTCCCAGCCCTAGTTTTTTTTGTTTGTTTTGTTGGTCATGAATTCAGGGCCTGGGAAGTCCCTGAGGTTTTTTTGCTCAAGGGTAGCAACTCTGCCACTTTGAGCCACAGCTCTACTTTCAGTTTTCAGGTGACTAATTGGAGATAAGAGTCTCATGGACTTTGCTGACCAGGCTAATTTAAAACTGTGATCCTTAGATCTCAGCCTCCTGAGTAGCTAAGATTCTAGGTGTGAGCCATTAGCACCCAGCAAACTCAGCTAGTTTTAAGAACCACTAATTCACAGGACCAACGAACTGAAGTCCTTTTGGTTCTGATAGATTGAAACCATTCTGGCATGAATGTTCCCTGAATCATGAAATACCTTAGAAGTTATAGAAAATATAAGAAAGAGCCTAAGTCTGAAAAGCAGACTGATAAATTACCCCAAGTGTTTAGGGTCCCTGCCAGCCATATGGCTTGTGGTTTGGAAATGTTAAGCCCTCCACTCACATTCTTTGGCATCATTGAAACTGAAACCAAACTAAACTTTATCACAGCTATTAGGATGTTTTGCCGACCAGTTAAGCTTAGTAGCCATTTTTACTTGATACTCCAAAATAAGAATAACCGTATTCAATTATGTGATGAATTTGTCTCATTTTAATAAATATTTCAGTTTAATTTTCAGATTCTTATTGCACAAATAACCTGAAGTTTGCTCTAATCACTAATAACTTGAGATAGTAAAGATGTAAAGGACACAAAGACTATGGAGAGCTGCTAATTTTTAAAAATCAACAGCCTGCTAAGCATATAGTATATTTTTAATAAACATTTGCTACTTACAATTACATTTCCCTTGTCTGGAGTCTATTCACTGTAACACTCTAATTTTGTTTGGTTTTAGAAAGCAGATGAACGTCCTACTTTCAAGATTCTCCTGAGCAACATTCTAGATGTCATGGATGAAGAATCCTGAACTGGACTATAAGCTTCTTGGTTATATGCCTTTATTCTCCAAACCCCAATTCCACTTTCTTTGAGGAAATCTCAGGTTTGCTGGTTCTGGGGCCTTTGTGCTCTCAATTGAATCCCTAAAGGCTTGTCTTTCATTCCTTCTGGAGAAAGGTTAGATGATTTCTGTGCCTAATATTGCCCCCAGATCCAAGAGAGAATATTTCCCAAGAATATTGAGACTGAATTTAGGGTGGGAACATTTGGGGAGGGGGGAGGGATGTAAATAGCCTTGTAAGGGGTCCCACTGCCCTTTGGGTAAGCATTAGAGCTTAGGAGTGGGTTGGATTTGGCAGAAATGGGAGGGGTATTTTGATAAAATAAAATTACTGTAAAGAGTGAAGGTCTCATATCTCAATCTCGTGGCCTCCTTGGAGCATCCTATGTCAGAAGTGCAGAAAACTGTAAAGCACTGGGTTACCATATTTCACAGGATCCTCGACATTTCACCCCTCTTGCTCTTTTAAAATTCTGCCTCTAATTCTAAGATGCCTGTACAGTGAGTGCTTGGCACATAATAGACCTGCAGTATCATTAAACTGTCAAGAGCCTCATTACCCAGCGTGGAAATTTTTATCAAAGAACTAGAACCAGCATCCCCTCACCAGGACTCCCAGCGGTGAAAAAAGCGCGGGCGGACTTGGAAGTGCACTGGGGCGGAGCAGCCGGGCCCCGCCCGCAACGGATCACGTGGTTCAACGTAACATCCTTTTTTCCTTTATTCTTCTGGTTTTGGGTTAACATTTCTACCACGCCTGTGCAGTCGGCGCACGCCGAGCTCGGCCGCGAGTTTGTGGGCCGTTGCGGATCTCGCACGCCTAAACAACAGGGTGATGGCGCCAGGCCTGGGTAATGGCGGAGCAGGCTGGGGCGGTAGCCTTGCGCCGACGCAGTGCGCTCACGGGGCGGTCCCTGAGGCCGCGGGTTGTGGTTCCGGTTCCGTCTTTGAGACACGTGAAGGTCGGTGACTTGGTGCGGAGTTCGTCTCGGCACGCGAGTTCGCGCTGGGATGGATTCGTCCTCGTCTTCCGCGGGGGGTTTGGGCGCCGTGGACCCACAGTTACAGCATTTCATTGAGGTGGAGACGCAGAAGCAGCGCTTCCAGCAGCTTGTGCACCAGATGACTGAACTTTGTTGGGTGAGAATCCTGGGGCTGGGATCTAGGCAGTTCCCCCACTTTCCCCCTGTCCTTGCCCCACGAAATTTGAAAAGAGGGTGGACTCGCCAGTACTCTCTGGGAAGGGATAGCTCAGGCTCCCTAGGTTGAGCCGGAAGGGAGGGGAGTGACCCCACTTTTCTGAGGACTCTCGCCACTCCGGACCTTGCTTTGTTGGTGCAAGTGTGGGAGGATCAGAGCCTTAGGCCGCTTTCCTTCTCAGCACTTCCAGACACTTGAGACTGAAAAAGTGAGTAGGTCGAGGCTACTGACAGTAAAATTGGGCTCATCTCCCCCAGCATACACAACTTATTTGTATTTTGTTGACTTGTGCAATACCAAACCATTTCGAGTCTGAAGGTTGAAGAATTGAGTCCGCCCTGAGAGGAGACTTTGACATAATGGTTGCAGCTTGAGTTCAGTGTTCTGGTTGTCAAGGCCAGAATACTACACTCGCTTCACATACAAAGTTACTGAACTTCTGTTGGATCAAGAGGGTAGGAGGCTTGCGATTACAGCAGAGAATCATGAATGGAATTCATTGAAACCACTTTTGAACTATAATCAGGCATTGGTTTCTGCAGCCCCTTTCCCCACAAACTGGACTATGATCCTCACAGAATGCTTACTTATTAATTCAGGTCTGCCTCTGACTAGGGTATTTTGATTGTTAACTTTGTTACATTTGGAGGGAGTGTGGTTAAGAACTATTTTAAGGACCTGTGAACTATGGGCTTTTTAGGAAAACTCATAAATTCTCATTCCTCTTGAGAAGAGTCAAAAAGCTCTAGTTTATGGGGCTGTGGTGGGACATGCCTGTCATCCCAGGCTGAGGAATCACGTTGCAACTTTGAGGTCAGCCTGAACTACATAGTGAAACTGAACAAAACGAAATGCTACAAAAGGGGTAAAGATGACTGAAGAAGTTACATATTATATATATATATACACATATAAATATGAAGTTACATGTATACATAAATACACATACATGGAGGAGAGAAGAGGGCATGGGAACACAATAGAGTGAATGAATTTGCTCAAAGTATACTGTATGCATCTATGTACTAGTTTAAAAAGTATAAAAATAAAGATTTCCTTCATTGATAGAACTTAGGGTGGCTTGCTATAAAGACTTACAATATAGGCCCTCTGATCCTTTAATTTTTCAGTTACTATAAATGGCATTTAATGCAAGTACTGTAGTGTTGTCTAGTTAAGGCCAAATTCAGCCAAAAAGAGAAGTACCTTGTATTTTACCATTTTTCTTGAGCTACAGTATTTCCTGGCCTTATAATCTTGGGCAAAGCATATCTCTTTCAGTTTCCCTCATTTTCTGCAAAACAAAGATTTATAATAATGTCTTTTCCACAGGGTTGTTATGAGAATTTAAGATAAGCTTGTAGAAAATTGCTTGGTATTGGTATGCTGCCAAATGTGAAATAGTAACTTATCAGATACTATTCTTACATGAAGTTTTCTTCTAAGCAGTAAGAAGCTACCCCAACCCTACTCTGTTCTTTGCAAGTTCTTTTTGTGATTTTACATTTTGTCCTGAGCAGGAGAAGTGCATGGACAAGCCTGGGCCAAAGTTGGACAGTCGGGCTGAGGCCTGTTTTGTGAACTGTGTTGAGCGCTTCATTGATACGAGCCAATTCATCTTGAATCGACTGGAACAGACCCAGAAATCCAAGCCAGTCTTCTCAGAAAGCCTTTCTGACTGATCTCAGCATTACCTCTCTGGAAAAGGAAGGTAGTTCAAGAAATGAAGAGCTGTTGAGGGGATGATTGAAGAAATGGCTATGGGGGATTGACACCCACATTTTCTCACTCTTGGGACATCTTGTCATTTGACAATGAACAAAGACCAATTTTTTTTGGGGGGGGGCTCGAGGTTAATGTGTATTTGGTTGTGTTTTTAATGCTAATCATATGAAATTGACAGATAAATGGAAAATAATTAGATGCATATTACTGTATACTGTAGGGCTGTACTTTTCTTAAAATCTCCTTAACTTCTTTCTATGATTTTGATAGTGGAACTGCTTTCTATAATTTGATAGTAGGACCACATCTTTGTGTGAATTAATTTCAGATTTGAGGGAGATCTTTGTGCCAGAAAAGGCAGCCGTGGGAGAAGAATAACTTGGCACTTAACTGTGGGCCTCTTTATCTACTGTTTGACTATCAGTGCCAGAAAAATGATGGAGTATTTATATACTACACTTCATCTTTCTAGATTAACTTTCTCCCCTACACTATGATTCACTTAAATATCTATATTAAAATGTGGTATCCAAGGAAAACTGGCAGCTTGAGAATCCAGAGACCTTTAGTTATAAAGGAATCTAGTCACTGAACTTTATTCTCATTACTAGACTGCCACAAAAAGAAATTGTCTTATCCCATATATCAGGGTATGAAAAAATTTTAAATGTGCCTAAGGAAATTATGAAAATTTAGGCCAGTCAGAAACCAACAGCAGTTTCAGATAGAGGTGCATGCCTGATGTTAATCATTAGTGATTCCATTTACTGCATTCTTTGATCAGTGAAATAAAAGCTTCTACAAGACTCAACTTTGTAATTAAGAGACTTTCTATTTTTTTAATAGATTTAGTGTGAGCTCATTGCAAAAACTTAAATGTAGTCAGTTTGCCTTCTGGAAGTCCCTGATGTTTGTTTTTTGTTTTCCCCTGACAATTTTTGACAAGAGATCATTGAGGTGAGACAGGGAGGAAAACAATCTTGTCCTGACAACTCCCAGGGTGCAATAGAAGCTATATTCCCTGGATTCTCCCTTATTTCAAATATTCCTAGCCTCAAGTATAGACCTAACATGGAACTATTTGTCAGAGCTCTTAGTACAAATCAATGAAAATTAGGCAAAAAACACATTTCTAAAAGACTCAAGTTCCTATTTACATTTCCACATATATATGCATATATTTATATGCACCACAATGAAAATTTTGCAAACGATAATAAAAAAAATTCAACAAATGTACTTACTTTGTGCCAGACACCATTGTCAGTTTTAGCAATTCAGCTGTGCATAAAACCAGCACCTGATCCTGAGATATTGTAGGTAAGAGAGGCAAGAAATACACATATAAGTTTGTCTGTAATAAGTACTGTAGGGAAAGAGTGGAATAAGATGTCAAATTCTTGTGAGTATTTGGGACAAGAGCATTTTAGGCAGCAGTACCAGTAACTCCGAAGGTCCCACGGGGGGAATTGCATGCCATAAGGTCATTAGAAGACCAAGCCAAAGGTCAGAACTGCCCCTGAAGAAATGACTTAAGAAGAAAAACAAGAAATAAGGTTGAGGAAAATACATGATAATAGGATGTGAATTGGAGAGGTGGTGTGCAAGAATGGTGTAGGACCTCATAGGCCATTTAGGGACTTTTGGCTTTCACTAGGCAAGATAAGATGGAGTGCTACTTGAAGGGCTTTAGCAGATGAGTGATGTAATATAATTTACATTATAGTAGAGTATAGCTGATGATTAGTGAAGTAGTAGTAAAAATATGGCATCATTTAGTGTGACAGTATCTCATTTACACATAAAAGTAAATGTCTGCTCTACAGAAATGTTAGTCATTCAGCTACTATAATAAGAAAGGTCTGTCAGTTCTACCCAGTGTGCTTGAGCTCAAGTTTCTTCTGTGTTCTACTGATGGGCATAAGACAATCAAGTAAAGGTCTAACATTTGTACCTGTCTCTCCTCACGGAGGTAAATAAGCATGAGAGACAAAGATTAATGACCTGGGATATTGTTTTGGTCAATCTTAGAAATTTCAGAACCTTAACTTAAAAACTGGCATTCTCAGCCCTGATATTCAGAGCCTTCATTTCAAATAATTAAGGTAGAGAATTTGACTCAATAGTATTAGGACAAAACCTGGGCAAACCCTTTTCCTGAAGTGGCTACAGGTATGTACATCTCAAAAAACCCCACAGAAATAAAAGACCAAGAACTGTGGTAGGTAACCACAAATAGTATCGCTGAAGTTGCTGAGATCATATGTTAGTATTTCTGAATAGAATAACAAGCAGACCATACAAGCAGTAGGGAAAAGGGAAACATGGGGATGAATAAAGCAGTACTGAAAATATCCAACGCCATCTTCAAACAGTTCATTTGAATGTTTACACAGATTGAAGAGTATTCAGCCTAGAGCTTTTTTCTTTTTTCAGCTGTGCTGGCATTTGAATGTGGCTTATGCTTGCTGGGCAAGCATTCTACAAGTTGAGTCACATTCCAGCCCTTAATGCTCAAACTTGTGTGTCTGTGCTGATACTGAGGTTTGAACTCAGGGAATCATGCTCTTACTCATCTTTCTACTTCACTCACTTTGTTACTTTACCACTTGAGCCACACCTCTGGCTGGTTGCAAGGGGCCAAAGTCACAAGCACAAAGTAAGCAGTCAGCTTATGCACTAATGTCCTAGATGCAGGACTCGGGATCTGATCGAACAGAGACCCTTGGAAGTTGCATTGGAGAAGAAATCCACTACATTGTTACTTATAACTTGAAGTGCTATCACCAAGTGCAATCATGAGATGGAACCTAGTGTTTGAGACTGAGCTGCTAGGGAGGCTTGAGAGCTGGGAATAAACACAACTCAGGAAGTCAGGGGACATTGCTACATTATCTGGGTGAGAGCCACAAGAACTAGTCACAGAGGGAGAGTGTTCGGATGTGGACCATCTGAAATTTAAGCAGGAAGGAACTTGGGCTACAGGAGGTGCAGATGTTGGCTCCATCTTTTGTGGTGAAGAGCAGGCTCCATTGCCTGTGGATTACTGAAGACGGATAGCTACCTCCTTTCCTGAGTAGCCAGCCTGCTGCTGAGTGGACTCTAAGCTTACTCTGAGTCCAGGCCCAGCGGACTACTCAATTTCCCCAACCTTGTTTCTCACAGGATAATTTACTCCTGGACAGGGTCTGGAGGCACTGTGACAGGCTGGCAGAATGCCTGTTTCTCTCTGGTCTAGTGCAGGACTGAGTGCTTATTTGCTTTTTCTACTCTCCAGTGAACTTACGGGTCACTCTTGTTCAGCTTGGGCATTTGCTATTCTCTTTTTTTTTGCCAGTCCTGGGGCTTGAACTCAGGGCCTGAGCACTGTTGCTGGCTTCTTTTTGCTCGAGGCTAGCACTCAGCCAATTGAGCCACAGCACCACTTCTGGCCGTTTTCTATATATGTGGTACTGAGGAATCGAACCCAGGGCTTCATGTATACGAAGCAAGCACTTTTGCCACTAGTCCATATTCCCAACCCCGCATTTGCTACTCTTGCAAGCACAAATTAGGGGGGCTTTTGGAGCAACTGGGAATCTGCCCGGTCTATAGGCTACAAAGTTCTTTGGGAGCAGTAACAGCTTCAAGTACATAAATAAGCAAGGAAAACCTCTAAAATTGATGCTGGTAGCTAACCCTTACTGCCCTGTCCTCAGCATGCATTTTCCAGGATAAATCATGTTATATCACAAGACAAGAAGACTGGGTTTGAGATGGAGCTTAATGGCAGAATGCTTACCTAGAATGTGCAAGGCTTGGAGTCCAATCTCTGGCACTATAAAAATATGTTAAACACTGAATCGCATAGATTGTTTAGACCATATGGAGAGAACAGAAATGAAGTACAGAAGGGAAACTAGAAAAATCACAAATATAGGGCTGGGGATATGGCCTAGTGTCAAGAGTGCTTGCCTTGTATACATGAAGTCCTAGGTTTGATTCCTCAGCATCACATGCATAGAAAAAGCCAGAAGTGGCGCTGTGGCTCAAGTTGGCAGAGTGCTAGCTTTGAGCAAAAAGAAGCCAGGGACAGTGCTCAGGCCCTGAGTTCAAGGCCCAGGACTGGCAAAAAAAAAAAAAAAAGAAAAAAAATTCACAAATATGTGGAAATTAAACATGTTCAACCATTGGGTCAAAAATAATATAGAAAATCAGAACATACTCCAAGACAAATGAAAATAAAAGCAGCATAACAAAACTTATGGGGAGCAATGAAAACTCAAGGGAAATTTAGCTAGGCCTAATGCCACATGCCTGTAACCCAGCTAATCTAGAGAATTGAGGTTACTGACCAACCTGGGCAAAAAGTTTGTAAGACTGTCTCAACCAGTAAAACATGGGCACAGAGGGATATACCCGTCATCTCAGCTACATGGGAGGCATGAACAGAATCATAGTCCAGACTGGCCCAGGCAAAAGTTGAGACCTTATTTGAACAATAACAAAAGCAGAAATGGCTTAGGCACGATAACTCAAGTGGTAGAGCTTCTGCCTAGCAAGTGTGAGGCCCTGAGTTCAAACCCCAATACCATACACAAAACCTCCCCCAATAAAACCTCCCCAAAATAATGAACTAGAGGGCTCATTGATTAGTTCCCCCAAACACTTAAGAAAGTATTAATGCCAGTCCTCCAATTCTTCCTAAATATGTAAGGAGAGAGCAAATGTATTGTTATTATAAAGGTGATATACAGAGGGGTTACAGTTATATAAGTTAGGTAGAGAGTTAATTTCTTTTTGGACAATGTCACCCCTTTCCTCAGGAGAGAGCACTTCTTCACTTGTTCTGTGAGGCTAGCATTACCCCAACTCTAAAGTCACTATAAGGAAACTACAGAACAATCAATATTCCTCATTAGCTTTTGCACAAATGCCTTTAGCAAAATATGAGCAAATAAATTCAGCAAAGTATTAGAGTATACATCATTGGCAAGTGGGACCTTTTCTGGAAGTACAAGAATGTTTTAATATAAGGAAATCAACATAATATACTAGTTAACAATGAAAGGGGAAACACATGAGCATATTAAGTGATACTGAAAAAATTTAACACTAGTATGATTTTAAAAAGCATTCAAGGGTGGGAATGTGGCTTGATGGTAGAGTGATTGCCTAGCATGCACGAAGCCCTGGGGTCAATTAGTCAACACCACATAAACAGAAAAAATCAGAAGTGTCACTATGCCTCAAGAGGTAGAATGTTAGCTTTGAGCAAAAAAGCCAGGCACTGTGCTCAGGCTCTGAGTCCAAGCCCCAGGACTAGCAAAACAAAAATTGATTTGTGCCAATACTGGAACTTGAACTTGAAACTTCCTCACTTTCAATTAGCTTTTTTGCTCAAGGCCATAACTCTATTACTAATTCACATCTTCAGTTCCAGTTTTTGCTGGTTTTTTTTTTCAAATTTTGATTATCAAACTGATGTATAGAGAGGTTACAGTTTCATACGTTAGGCATTGGATACGTTACTTGTACCCCCACCCTCCTCCCCCTTTCCCTTTCCCCCCATGAGGTGTTCAGTTCACTTACACCAAACATTTTTGCCAGTATTGCCTTTGTAGTTGTTTGTCTTTTTTTACCCTGTGTCTCTCAATTTTAGTATTCCCTTTCAATTTCCTATTTCTAATACCAGTATACATGGTTTCCAATATACTCAGATAAGATTAAAGAGATAGTGTAGGTACAACCACGGGAAGGTGATACAAGAACATTGTCAATAATAGTAGCTACAGATACACATGGGACATTGAAAGTAGTTACAACTGTGATATAACAATCGTTTCCATAACATGGAGTTCATTTCACTTAGCATCATCTTATGTGATCATAAGGGTATAGCTATTGGGCTCTTGTGATCCTCTGCTGTGACTTGCCTATACCTGTACTAATTATACCCAATAAGGGAGACCATAGAGTCCATGTTTCTTTGGATCTGTCTCACTTCACTTAGTATAATTTTTTCCAAGTCCTTCCATTTCCTTACAAATGGGGCAATGTCATTCTTTCTGATAGAGGCATAAAATTCCATTGTGTATATGTACCACATTTTCCTAATCCATTTGTCTACTGAGGGGCATCTGGGTTCCATATTCTAGCTATGACAAATTGTGCTGCGATGAACATAGTTGTGCTAGTGGCTTTACTGTGATTTTGTTTGTGTTCTTTTGGATAGATACCCAAAAGTGGGGCTGCTGGGTCATAGGGGAGTTCTATATTAGCCTTCTGAGGAATCTCCATACTGATTGCCAGAGTGGTTGAACCAGTTTACATTCCCACCAACAATGAAGAAGGGTTCCCTTTTGGCCACATCCCCTCCAACAGTTGTTATTGTTAGTTTTCATGATATATGACATTCTTACTGGGGTGAGATGAAATCTCAATGTTGTTTTGATTTGCATTTCTTTTATGGCCAGTGATGCAGAGCACTTTTTCTTTTTTTTTGGCCAGTCCTGGGCCTTGGACTCAGGGCCTAAGCACTGTCCCTGGCTTCTTCCCGCTCAAGGCTAGCACTCTGCCACTTGAGCCACAGCGCCGCTTCTGGCCGTTTTCTGTATATGTGGTGCTGGGGAATCGAACCTAGGGCCTCGGGTATACCGAAACAGGCACTCTTGCCACTAGGCTGTATCCCCAGCCCCGAGCAGAGCACTTTTTCATATGTCTCTTGGCCATTCTCATTTCCTCATCAGAGAAGTCTCTTTGTAAGTCTTTAGCCCACTTGATAAGGGGGCCATTGGTTCTTTGCGGTTTTGTTTTGGAGGAAGGTAATTTTTTTAGTTCTGCATATATTTTAGATATGAGGCCTTTGTCCATTGAATGGCCGGTAAAGATCTTCTCCCAGTCTGTGAGCTTTCTGTTTATCTTGCGAGCAATGTCCTTTGCCGTGCAGAAGCTCTGAAGTTTGATGCAGTTCCATTTGTCCAACCTTTCTTTGATTTGTAGCATTTCTGGGTCTTTGTTAAGGAAGTTCCGTCATGTGCCAAGGAGCCCAAGTGTTTCTCCTACTTCTTCCTTTAGTGTTTTCAGGGTGTTTGTTTTGATTTTGAAGTCTTTAATCCATTTGGAATTGATTTTGGTGCAGGGTGATATATAAGGATCTAGTTTTAGTTTGTTGCATGTGTTGAACCAGCTTTGCCAGCACCATTTATTAAAGAGGCTATCTTTCTTCCAAACTATTGTTTTAGCTCCTTTATCAAAGATTAAGTAGGCGTAGTTCTGTGGGTTCATTTCTGGGTCTTCAATTCTGTTCCATTGGTCTTCAGGTCTGTTCTGGTGCCAATACCATGCTGTTTTTATTACTATAGCTTTATAATACAGCTTGAAGTTGGGTATTGTAATTCCTCTAGCACTGTTCTTTCTGCTTAGGATTGTTTTTGCTATTCTAGGTCTTTTATTGTTCCATATGAATTTCTGGATTGCTTCCTCTATTTCATTAAAAAATGGTGTTGGGATATCAATGGGTATTGCATTGAATTTGTAGATAGCCTTTGGCAATATTGCCATTTTGATTATATTAATCCTCCCAGTCCAGGAGCATGGGAGGTTTTTCCATTTCCTTAGTTCTGTCTTAATTTCGTTTTTCAAGCTTTTAAAGTTCTCATCAAATTTGAATTAAAAAAAAATAAAGTTCTCATCAAAGAGGTCTTTCACTTCTTTGGTTGAGGTTATTCCTAGGTATTTTATGTTTTTGGGGGCTATTGCAAAAGGAGTTGCTTTCCTGATTCGAGCCTCGGTCTTCGGGTCGTTAGCATAGAGAAAGGCCGTTGAGTTTTGAGGGTTTATTTTATATCCTGCAACTTTGCCAAAGTTTGCCACTTAGGCCACAGTACCACTTCTGGCCATTTTCTGTATATTTGGTACTGGGGAATTGAACCCAGGGCTTCATGTATACGAGACAAGCACCCTTGCCACTAGGCCATATTCCCAGCCCTGTTTCTCAGTTTTTAAGCTGAAGGTTGGCTACCACCAGAGCCACATATCCAATGGATGTAAGAGTCTCACAGACTTTCCTACCCAGGCAAACTTCAAACCCTGATCCTCATATCTCAGCTGCCTGAGTAGCTAGGATGAGAGGCATGAGCCACCAGTGCTAGCTTATTTAATTTTTTTGAAGGACAGAGTGAGGAGATTTATAACATGGCATAGGCATGCCATGACAATTTTATGTTATTTTCACAATATACAATTAATATACAGGATATATTATATGATATAATATGCTGCATATCATATATAATTAATTACACAATTTATAATGTATCATATAGTAGAAATATGTAAGATAAAAATAGATGTTTTAGAAAGTTAAGACAAAAGTTGACACATGTCCATAAAATTCCTGGTTCTTAGAAATGGCTGTCTGGTTTTAAAGTTCCCAGCATTCATAGCCAAGGAGGTTGATTACATATTTCAATTTGTCCATATGTTTGAAAACAATTATTCATCTCCTTAAAATAGAAATGTTTCCATAAAGTTATTCAACTTATTATCTTAAAAAAAATGCCTTGGGCTGGGATTTAGCTCACTGGAAAAGAGCTTGCCTGGCGAGTAGCAACGTCCTTTGTTCGATCCCCAGTACCAAAAAAGACAAAAAAAACAGTTAAAAATGTTTTAAAAAGAATATTGTAACGTTCTCTCTCTCTCTCTCTCTCTCTCTCTCTCTCTATATATATATATATATTCAATATATAATACTGTTGTCTTGGTGTATTTTTTATTATCTATTATCACCTTCAATGTGGATCTATGGCAGAATGAGAAAATAAAGATCCCTATCTAGGTTAATTAAATGGAAAGAATATTCATGTGTCTAGAAAAAATGATAAATATACAATAACTAGTCTTTCAAAACTATTCCTTATAATTATGTTTAAATCCATTGTCTACAAGTGCCTAAAAGCACCCTTGGGTAACAATGTAATATTATGCCTGTACCTTTAATGGAATGACCTTTTACAACACTTTCTGAATGTTCTGGAATTCTCTCGTACGTATATACTGGAAAACACTTTACGTTACCACCTCTCTAGTCGTCATTCTCGCGTGGATCATGGCGAGTGGGGAGAGAGAGCTGACCAGTGTTCCTGAAAGTGATTCAACACCTTCTATCTCGACGGGAATTGAGGACGGAGAACCTCAAGTTTCTGTCAACCATCCTGTTGAGGCTGTTGGCGATAGCAGCACCTACATAACAGAGGACACAGTCCCCGAAGTTGCTATGGAACATGGAGACCTGTCTGACGCCGCCGTTGGCAGAGTGGAGGCTGGGAATAAAGGTCCCCCAAGCGAACCAGCAAGTCAAGAAGCAAGCGAGCTATCAAGTCAAGAAGCCAGCGAGCTATCAAGTCAAGAAGCAAGTGAACCAGCAAGTCAAGAAGCAAGCGAACCAGCAAGTCAAGAAGCAAGCGAACCATCAAGCGAACCATCAAGCGAACCATCAAGCGAACCATCAAGCCAACCATCAAGCCAACCAGCAAGTCAACCAGCAAGCCGACAGGGAGGGAAAAGTCTGTAGCTCTTTATTTCTTTACTGGGAGGAGGTGGTCTGTGGGCAAAATGAAAGACTAAACGTGATTTCCGATTGCTGTCTTATGGGGAGACTCAAGTGGCGTACTAAGAATCCGGGCGCCATATTTATGTAGTAGGTGTTTACATGGTGGGATTTTATATACGATGGTGGCATCATAGCAAAGGAATGAGTCATCCGATCTAACAGATAAGGAGGAATAACGAAATAGGCCCTCCATGGTGGGGGGAAAAAAAACCCTCATGGTCGGCCCTGTGTAGAAAGTAATGGGATAGAAAATGGTGGCTTTGCTCTCTGAGCACCACCTTCCCCCCTCCCCCCACTATGCCACTGCTGCTGGTCCACACCTTTTAATCCTTTCAAGCTTTCACCATATCCTCTGAGGCAAAGCTGAGCTGCTGCCTCTTGATTGGCCAGGAGTCTTGGAAGGCTGTTTTCAGTTGGCCCTGTGGGAGTGCTGGGAGGGGCTAGGAAGTATTGCTGCTCCAATCTGTTGCGGTCCTGTGGGAGCACGGCTTGCAGGCCGTAATCCTTCTGGCCGTGAGGCCTGGGCTCCCACAGACCTTAAGGTAATGGCGGATAAATTAGTGACTGTGTAGTCAGCTGGATTCTTGTTGTTGCTCTGTGTGTGTGTGTGTGTGTGCGTGCCGGGTCTTAGGCTTGAATTCAGTGTCTGAACACTGTCCCTATACAGTTTTTCCTCAGAGCTCATGCTCTACTGCTCCAGCTTTTTAGTGGTTGATTGCAGATAGTTTCATGCACTTTACTGCTCGGAATGCCCTGCTGTCCACAGCCTGACTGGACAAGAATGAGAGAGGGGCAAAAATTGAGGGTAATTGGTTCCATGGGAGATTTCCAAGGAAATGGAATAAATGTAACAGCTAAACTTCTCTTCCAAGCTTAGGCCAGGGAGACCAGCCAAGAGACTTTCACTTGCAAAGGTGCTGACCTGGGAACTTGCATGGAGCATGTGACTCTGTGTACTGCAGCCACTTATGTCACTTGTGATTCTCCTCACATGAGATGCACCTATTGAGAATGGTGCAAGGGTATCACTGGTGCTGTTACCTAGGCATCAGAGTGCTTTCTGGGGAAAAGTGGATGCATTCATTTTGTTAAATACCAAATAGTTCCTTGGGTCACTATAGGTAACCAATTTAAAAAATAATTAAAACTCATTTCAACTTTAGAAGGATATGTCCCAGCCATCCCAGGGGACTATGTGGAGACAGTCACGGACAGAAGACGGTCTATATGGAAGTGTATTAGTTGGGCCATATCTCCCGCGGGAGAGGGAGCAACTTGGCTGCTGGCTTCTGCACCTTACCCGGGTGGTAGCTTACTTATATAGTTCTGGAGCTAAAGGGGAAGTAGGTTGGTCTGAATGGTGAGTGGGAGTGGCCATTTATAGCTCTAGGGCAGGGAGTTTAGGTGTGGGTGTTTCTGGGTGGAGTGGGGGATGCTAACAAACTTCGCTTTCCATCATTTCTCCCACTGGACCTTTTATAAATGTGATTCACAAAGTACTAGTTTGAATCATTTAAGTTCTTAAATTCTTTCTTCCACAAATACATTCCCCCCAAGGTAGTGAAATGAATGAAATGCCTAGTCTTAGTTCTGCTGAGAAATCTAAAAGTTACTACTGATGTACTCCTTTAAAATTAAATTCCTGCTCCTGAATTTAAGTAGTCCCTGTTCTCTCCCCTTCAGACAATGTGCACAACCCCAAGATTCTTTGTGTATTTTATTTTAATTAACCCCTTTCCTACATATACTTTTCATATACATATATATGTGAATATATATCTTATATGCCAAAACATAAGTATCTGCCACAAATAATGCATCACCTATCCTTATCAAGGCTGTCTTTTTTTTACACTGTCGACCTTTTTGTGCTTCTTATATATTTCTGATGGTTTCTACAATTCCACTAAAGGATTTAAACAATAACTAGTCAATATTTTTGTGCTAATAGGGACCCAAACACACTTGTATGTGTTAAAACAAAGATTCCTGTGCTGAGATCCAAATTCAGAACTCACATCCCAGTTAAAATGAGTTAATGTATAGTCTTAATATAGAGTATTACAGCTGTGAATTAACTGGAGCTTTTACTTTAAGATATTAGACTTTTAAACTTTGCACATATAGTGTTCTTAGAGCATAACGAACTCTGTTAGGTTTCATAAGTGTAGATTGTTTTCTTCTACTTTGGGAAAAATATTCCTTAGAAATGTGGGCTGTACTACTCAAAATACAAGTCACTACAGATAAATAGATGGAAAATAAGATTATAAATAGCAAGGTGCCTGCAGCTCATGCCTGTAATCCTAGCTGCTCAGGAAGGTAAGATCTGAAGATTGTGGTTCAAAGCCAATCCAAACAGGAAAGTCTGAGACCCTTATCTCCAATTAATCACCAAAAAGCTGGAAGTGGAGTTGTGGCTCAAGTGGTAGATCACCAGCCTTGATTCAAAAAGCTAAGGGACAGTTTGAGTGCCTGAGTTCAAGATTCTGTACCTGTACCAGAAGGAGAGAACTGGACTGTTTTTACAAGGTAACTCTGAGCCTTGGATGCTGGCTCTAGAGTGATAAGACGTCTACTATCACTTGGGCTGATTAGTTCCTTTTGTGCATTTCGATCACTGGAGTATTGAAAACAAGCTTCTGTTTACTTCAAAACATATGGAATATTCTGGCAGGTGGTTTGAGAGTTAGTTTCACCCTTGGGTTTTTGTTCTTTCCTTCTTCCTAGAGGTCATTTAATTTGCCTAAGTAGCAGCCACTGTGTGGTTGAATTTTACTTCTTAAGAGTCAAAGAATTTTTTGCCAGTCCTGGGAGCCTGAACCCTGAGCTTCTTTTGCTCAAGGCTATCACCACTTGACCACAATGCCACTTCTGGCTTTTTCTGTTTATGTGGTACTGAGTAATGGAACCCAGGGCTTCATGCATGCTAGGCCAAACACTACCACTAAGCCACATTCTCAGCCCCAAAGAATATTCATAAGATAACTAAATTATGTTTTTAACAGCTTATCTCATTTGTTCCTCAAATTATTACATCATAGCATTTTGCATTGACTTTGGAAAAACTATTAGAAGGTAGATAAATGCCTTTAGGAACAATCAAGACATCACATAAGACATTGGACTTTGGGAAAGGTCCTGGATACTTTAACCAGTGACTACTAGAAGTAGTTAGCAGAATGATCAAAATCAGTTTTAAGTGACTTTCTGTCAATTTTGTTTTCTATGACTTCAATAACAAGAGACGGGCAAAAGCGTGGCTGAACTTCCTTATGAACTTGAGAACCATTTTATAATGCGTCTGCCTATGGTAAGAAACCCTTCCAGCTCAGAGCCAATGTTCCCTTTACAAAGGGTAGTTGCTTAGATTCAGTAACATGTATTTCAAACCATAAAAACTCAGAATAAAGCTGGGTGCTGATGGCTCACATCTGATATCCTAGCTACTCAGGAGGCTAAGAGATGAGAATTGCAGTTCAAAGCTAGTCCAGGCAGGAAAGTCCATGAGACTCTTATCTCTAGTTAACCATCAGAAAACCGGAAGTGGAGCTGTGGCTCCAAGTGGTAGAGCACTAGCCTTGGGGAAAAGAGCTCAGCGACAGTGCCCAGGCCCTGAGTTCAAGCCCTACAACAACAAAAACAAAACAAAACACCTTGTTTCACAGGAATCATGTCTGTCAAGTAACCATAATTCTAGTGTGTACTCTTCAACGAGCATTTCTTTCTTTCTGTATGCACTGCCTATAACATAGGTTGATTTCTGGCAGCACATCTGTGATCATGATGGATCCAATTACTTATCACAGACACGGCCTATTGAGCAGCCAAAATAAAATTCTTGTCATTTTTTTCTTTCACCTCAGAAGGGACAGACCAGAATTGTCTTCTGCAAATTCATTACCATGCAAGGCTGTCAGAGCTCATCTAAATATTTTAAGTCTTTTTCCCTACTAAAATCTATATTCAAGCATTATTTAGTTGAGGGATCTATGTTAAGGATGGGTTCAGAAGCCTATTTCTCCATTTAACGTTAATGTATCCAGTAAAGCTTAGCTGTGAGAAGTAGTTGGGATAACCATGAAATTAGAGTTGGTCTTATCCTTACTTGTATGGTGTATGAGTTCTTGTATATAGCACTGTTGTTAACATTTGGGAGGTATGTTTATTTAAGGTACGAATGTCTTTAATATGTATGGTCTAGCTGCCAACTAGACAACTGACTTAGATTTGTCAATTTACTTCCTTTTTAGGAACATGCTTGTACCATTAGGAACCTAATACATTCCAGAAGTGTCCCTATGAAGAATAAACTGAAACTTGACTTATATGGTAAGTAGCTAATATATCAAACCATTTATTAAGAGATTGTTACATGCCATACACTGGACTAGATACTAAAAATAGGAAAACGAATATGATCTGTTGTGAAGAACTCATTGTTTATAAGAAACTTTATTCACTCAATGCCTCATTGTTTTTAAAGTGGAAAGAAAATAAGAATTATGCAACTTGTAATCATAGTGTTTATAAGGAAGATCTTGGGGACCAATTGTGGTTATCTCATACAGCTGGTAATTAATCTATATACAAGCTTTATTCTTTATGATTTCTGAATGTCCAAGTGAATAACAAATGAATATGCTGTTCTTTGTGAAAGTATATAACTTCCTTTAAAAATGTTTCTATTTGCAAATCATACATAGGATAAAGGGTTAATATCCAGAATATGTAAGTAGCAACTCAATAGCAAGAAAACAAATAACTAGATGAAAATGGGCAGAGGACCAGAACATACTTTTCAAGGAAAGAGTTGTTTCTGGAGGTCTCACTAATTTTTGTTTTCTCTGAGCTGCTCTTGAACTGCAGTCTTCCTAGTCTCTGCCTCCTTAGGAGTCTTTCTCAATTTAAAAATTGAGCTGCTATTACAAATTACTGGGCATCTTTTTTTTTCCAATCCTGGTCCTTGAACTCTGGGGCCTGGGCAGTCACTGTTCCTGGGCTTCTTGTGCTCAAGGCCAGCACCACTTCCAGCCTTTTTTATGTGGTACTGAGGAATCGAACCCAGGACTTCATGCTTGGCAAGCATTCTACCACTAAGCTACATTCCCAACCCTGGGCATTCTTAATTTTTGAATATGAAATGTATACACAGGAAAAGGAAAAAAATGAACTTTATAAGTACTATATTATTGTTAGGTTTTTTAAAGTAGGTAGCTGGTAAAGGAGAACACCACGCGGTATTCAGGCAGGAGAGAAAGTTTATTACCGAACTGCTGGCCTGTGGCCAAGGTGATCCATGGCCAGAGAGAAGGTAGAGAAGAGACCCCCACCCAGCCCTGCCTTATATCTAGGGCAGGGCCAAGGGGTGTGGCCAGGTGGATTAGGATGTGACCTCAGGGAAAGGGGAGGTAACTGCCTCCAGGTCTGCAGGTTACCCAGGTAACTGGGTGGAGACTTAATGAGGTTGGGGCATCTGCATGTAGCCCTCAGGGAGAGGACCTTACATTCCAGTCTTTTAATAGTTATGAAAAAGGACGAAGACTCTCTCTGGCTGCTTCCTGCTGGCAAGGGCATCGACATTAGGGGTAAAAGGCATAAATCTGGCCCCTTCTGGAGAAGGCGAGCAGCAGGGTCCCTGGAAGACGTCTCATGAGGCAGGGGCTGGACAAAAAAAATATTAAGGCAAAAGGAAGGGTTTAGGGCACAAAATTAAAAATTGGATGACTTGGACAGTTCTTATACTCAGGTATGGACATTAGATGGACAAGCTACTATCTCACAGGATTTGAACTCAGGGCCTGGGCACTGTCCCTGAGCACTTCTGCTCGAGGCTATACTCTAGCACTTGAGCCACAGCTCCACTTCCAGCATTTGGCTGGTTAGAGATTGGTCTCTTCAGCTATGCTTCCAGCCTGGCTCTTCGCTGGTTAGTTGGGAGATGGAGTTTGAGAGAGATTTTCTGCCCTGGCTGGCTTCGAACTGCAATCCAAGGAGTCTTTGCCACAAAAGCCCTTTTTGATTTCCAATTAAAACAACAAGAAGACCAAGGGGACTAGAGCTTACCTGTACCTTGTCAAGAACTGACCAAATACTTGCCAGAATTCTGCAATGACAAAACTCAGTAGCTGTGATGAGTTTTAGCACAGATATATAGCTAGATGGACATACTAACAAATGACGTTTACACATACAGACACACATGGAACACACATACACACTGTGCACATAGGTTTTACAGCATGCAAAAATGAATTTCAGCAGTAGACTCTTTTGGAATTCCAATAGTAAATGACATTTTTTGCCCAATATTTTAGAACCACGTGGTTGGTTAGAAAAACAATTTTACTAGCAAACAACAATTTTCAGATTATAAAATGGAGAAACCATATTTTGATAAACTCCAGTGGGGTGCCATGTTGAGGGGGGTGGCAGGAGGACACAAACACACTAACAGAACGTGTGGCATGGCTTGCTGGTGCCTGTTAAACCCAATATCCACCACGTGGTCAATGCTAGAGAAAATAACTTTTAGATATCTTTGCTGACAAAGCACATTGGTGGACAAGCCTCAGTTTCGGAGGTCTGTGAAAAGAGGCAGCTTTGTGAGCAAGGCACATTACCAGGCTGGTACAACTTGGAGTTTCAAAGGAAGCAAGTAAGCAGGCAGATGAGGGAGAAAAAGGAAGAGAGGAAAAGAGAAAGAGAGAGAGAACCTGAATATAAGTGACTTCTGACCATTTACCATTGCAGTGGCAAAAACTGTATCTGAGCGAGTATTTTGAGCAGGCCTCATTGCACTGTTGAGGCGTGCTAGCAGTGTCCCGGCTCAGGTGTGACTGTGATGCAAAACCCAAAAAGCACGGGAGGGAGGCGCCTGGTGAGTGGATGAGAACTTACAGGGCAGAAGTGACAGAAGTGGCAGAAGTGGCAGAAGCGGCAGACGGAGCGGCAGAGAACTGGAGCAGCAGCAGTTTCACTCACCAGGGTAGACAAGTGGTGTGGAGGTGGAGGTGGATGTGGAGGCCAGCAATGGTATTAGTGAAAAGTCCCACATGGCGACTGGCAGCAGTTCGGTTCGCGGAAAAAGGGCCGTCAGGACGAACTGCTGGCCTGTGGCCAAGGTGATCCATGGCCAGAGAGAAGGTAGAGAGAGACAGAGACCC
>NC_063188.1:38651675-38738571 GCF_023159225.1 Perognathus longimembris pacificus
CCCCACCCAGCCCTGCCTTATATCTAGGGCAGGGCCAAGGGGTGTGGCCAGGTGGATTAGGATGTGACCTCAGGGAAAGGGGAGGTAACTGCCTCCAGGTCTGCAGGTTACCCAGGTAACTGGGTGGAGACTTAATGAGGTGGGGGCATCTACATGGAGCCCTCAGGTAGAGGACCTAACAATTATAAGTGGAAAATACAGTGTCTTCCAAGACATTCTATCTTGTAGAATATTCTCCTGAATCATCTTGCGCTAAAAAATATTAATGGTTGTGACGTGGACAGGCTTCAGAGTTCATTGTGTGGCTGGCTGTTGGATAAAATTTAATCATTATATAGCTAAGTAGGTTTTTTTAAAAACTTGAAACTTATTAGCACCATTCCCCGACCACTCCTTCTCTCATACAACCTTTTGAAGACACACACATGTAGTGACCAGTTGAATGCTTGTTAAAATGAATGTATCTAAGTGAATAGAATTTTCTTTTTCTTTCTTTCTTTTGTGCTGAGCCTGGGGTTTGAATTCAGTGCCTGGGGGCAGTCTCTGAGACTTTTTGCTCAAATCTAGTGCTCTATGACTTGAGCCACAACTCCACTTCCAGCTTTTTGGTGGATAATTGGAAAAAAAGTCTCACGACTTTCTTCCCCACGCTGGCTTCCAACCATGATCTTCAGATCTCAGCCTTTTAAGTAGCTAGAATTCCAAGCATGAGCTGCTGGCTCCCAGTTTGAGTTTTCTTCTCAGGACAAAAATGAAATTGTTCTTGTTTTGTCCACATTTAATTAAAAAACAAAATCTTAGCTACTTTTGAGCAAGTGGCAGAAACGGAGGGTGGGGTAAGGAGAGCTCCAAATGCTCTCCCATCTTTTGTCTGGAAGTTACTAACTTCTGTCATTGTAAGAAATAGTAGGTTTCTCTGAAAAACTATTCTGTCCAATGTAAGTCTTCATTATTCAGGAGCTTAACAGTTCACTGAGAAGATGTCAATTTTAATCTTTTTTTGTCAATTTTAATCTTTTCTACTTCATTTTAGCTGATGGGCGCCATGGGATGGTTCAGATAGAAAATGTCCGACTATCTGCTAAGATGGTTGATTTGCCTTGTGTTATTGGAAGCTTGAAAACTCTTGATAAGAAAAGCTTTTATAAAACAGGAGATATTTCCCAGGTATGAACTAATTTTTTTGATCTTCTTGTGCTGATTTCCACAGCAGATTCCAGGGCAAGAGCTGAAGAGATGGCTATGCAGTAACACCTCAGATTACTGTTCATAACCTGGGTGCTGGTGGCTCACACCTGTAATCTTAGCTATTCAGGGAGCTGAAATCTGAGGATCTCTGTTCAAAACCAGCCCAGGCAGGAAAGTCTGTGAGATTCTTATCTCCAATTAACCACCAGAAAACCAGAAGTGGCTCTGTGGCTCAAGTGGTAAAGCACTACACTAGCCTTGAGCTGAAGAGCTCAGGGACAGTGCCCAGGCCCAGAATTCAGCCCTACAACTGACCAAAAAAAAGAATATTGTTCATTAAATAACTAATATTCCAATTATCCCTATAGGGTGAGGAATGAGTTTAACTAACAGAGATGATTAAGCTGAAGTTCTCATCCCCAAACTCTGCTATTAAAGGTTCAAATTCTGCTAGCCTTGAGCAAAAAAAGAAGCCAGGGACAGTGCTCAGGCCGAGTCCAAGGTCCAAGACTGGCAAAAACAAAAAAGAAGAAAGATTGTTTGGGGCTGGGAATATGGCCTAGTGGTAAAGTGCTTGCCTCGTATACATGAAGTCCTGGGTTCGATTCCTCAGCACCACATATATAGAAAAAAAAGCTGGAAGTGGCGCTGTGGCTCAAGTGGTAGAGTGCTAGCCTTGAGCAAAAAGAAGCCAGGGATAGTGCTCAGGCCCTGAGTCTACACCCCAGGACTGGCAACAAAAACAAAAACAAACAAACAAAGGTTCAAATTCGCTCAGGGAAAACTCTCAGAGGTTACAGGCACATTGTAAGGGTAGATTCCAGAAAATCAGGAAGCACTTAAACAGTTTTGGTAAAGGATGTAGGAATGTCCTCACTAAGATAAGTACACACAGGGACTTCTGTCTTTTGACAGGAATTAGTGTAAAAGGTAAAACATTCATTAAAAAAATCCATTCATCTAGAGCTAGTGGTTTTCCACTGGTATCATTCATGCTTCAAGCACACAGTCCCCAAAGATCTCTAGAGTTCCCATCCACATTCTTGCTCTCACATCCTTCACTTGGGAATGGCTGCTGCCATTTCCAATTTCTAGATAGATTGTGCAGGAGCCAGATGTCATAATTCTGGTTCAGTGTTTGATGCTTAACTTTTCCCTACCTTATTTAATTCAAGTAACTCACAGAACCCTCTTTTGCCATTTATAGTGAATTCAATTAATTAAAACACACAAACAGCTAGGATGTTATCCTGAACTTTCGCTAATTCAGTATGTGAACTATGGAGATTTAATTAAGTTGGCTCATATTCATCATCTCTGCTAGTCTTTCTGATTTCTTCCCTAAATCAAAATGCTAAAACAGATGTATATTCAACATATTCCTTCTGCAGTAATAAATATTGTAAATTAAAAAAAATCAGCTTTTTATCACAACGCTACTAGAAGATAAGAGAAAGGGGTGAGGGTAAGAGAAGAAAATGGAGAGAGGTGAAAGGGAAAGAGAAAGGTGAGAGGAAGGGAGACTGTGGATGCATATTACATACTGTTGGTTTTTCTGGCAATATCAAGCATTAGTCTTTTCTGTGCTTCAGGGTTTGTGGTAGTAATTATTTATTACTAACTCAACATTTAAGACCATAGTTAACTTTCTCTTTGTTAAATGTAGATGCTTGTGTGCAGTAATGATGGTATTCAGCCTTCTCCAGAGGAAGCAGCTACTTGTACTAACCCTACTGTAACTGGAAATGAGGAGAAAAAGAAAAAATATGGCTGGAAACATGGTAGTAAGTCACAAACATTTCATTTATTCTAGGTGGTTACGTTTATGTACTGAGTTCTCATTCCCTGTGAATCAAGGACTGCTTGCCTGGTTCATTAGACTCTCAGACACTTGTTATGAAAAGAGTCATGCATAACCTTTCTGTTTATCAAAATCAGAGAGATATGTGACCTCTATTATTCATGTTTATGTTTCATACTGTTGTGTTTATTTTAGTCGCTCCACCACTTAAGAATGTCAGAAAGAGAAGGTTCCGGAAAGTCAAAAGAAAGGTTAGTCTTATGCTACTTGTGTTTCTGCTAGTGAATTAGAAAATGATTGTGGATGAGAAGTAAAAGCGGGAAGTCATTTGGAATTAATTTGTTCATTTATTTGTTCAGTAAACAACTCCAACACTGTATGTTAGCAGTTGTGAATATCTGATGTTTGACCTTATAGGCTAATTAGGGAGCTGGAGTTCATGCTTTTAGTTTTCCTTTGTAAGACAGCTTTAAAAGGAACATGTCTAGAACTTGAGAACTGAGACCTGTGTTTGTATTTTGAATATTACTTCAGGCTGGTAGGAAATTGGGCAGCCTATGGGATTACTATGAGTCTTCCTTCTTTATTAAACTTTTTATTTTGTAGCAACTGTAAGAAATGGCAGAGAGATGCCATGTACTTTAATTCTCAGTTTTCTCATTGGAACATTTTGTAAAACTATAGTACAATATTACAAGCAGGCAGTTGACATTATTGAAAGTCATCAATCTCATTCAAATTTCTCATTTATTTGTACACACGTGTATGTGTATGGTTAGTTCTGTGCAGCTGTGTGTGTGTGTGTGTGTGTGTGTGTGTGTGTGTGTGTGTGTGTGTCAGTACTAAAGCTTGAATTCAGGCTCTGGGTGCTGTCCCCAAGCTTTTCCACTTAAGGCTGACACTCTACCACTTGAGCCACAGCTCCATTTCAGCTTTTTGGTGGTTAATTAGAGATGAGTCTCATGAACTTTCTGCCCAGGCTGGCTTCAAATCACCATCTTCAGATCTCAGACTTCTGAATAACTATGATTAAGGTGTGAGCCACTAGCACCTGGCCATTCTGTGCAGCTTTATCCCATGCGTAGGCTCATATGCACCTATTCAGTTAAGGTACTAAACAATTCCATTATCTCTTGTCTTGTCCTTAAGTAATCATACTTACCTCCCTCCTGTCTTACACCTCTAGTCCTTAGAACCTGGAAGTTATTAATCATTCTTCATCTCCATAATTTTACCATTTGTAGAATGTCACATAAATCAAATCATATAGTATATAACATCTGAGAGTAGCTTTTTCTCCACTCAGAATAATTCCCTTTATATCCATGCAAGTTTTTGTATTTATCAGTACTTTTTTTCTGTTTGTCATTGTTCCTTTTTTTATTACTGAGTAGCATTCCATGGTATGAAAGTACTAGTTTGTTTAACTGTGTACTCATTAAAAGACATCTGAGCTGCTTTCAATTTTTGACTAGTGTAAATAAGGATACAAACAGGTATTTGCATGAATTTTTATTTCTCTGGGATAAATGTCCAGGTAGGTATTACTGAGTTATGTGCTAGTTACATGTCTAGCTTTAAAACTGGCATGCTGTTTTTATAAGAAGTCTCTACCTACCATTTTATATTCCTGACAGTTATATGTGAGTGGCCAATGTTCTCTACCAGCATTAAGTGTTACCACTATATTTTAACCTTAGCCATTCTAATAGCTATAGTGAGCTCATTGTGGTATTAATTTGCATTTCTCTGCTAATGACATTGAATATCAGTTGTGCTTATTGTCCATCTATATATACACTTTAGTGAAGTATCTGTTCATGCCTTCTGCCCATTTTCTAAATTGACTTTTTAGTTGTTTAGTTTTAAGGGTTCTTTTAATATTCTGTATCCCAGTATTTTGTCAAGTGTATTGTTTTTCAAATACCTTTTTCCTGCTTATAGCTTGCCTCTTTATCCTTGTTAAAGGATATTTTAGAGGGAAAATCATTTTCAAGTGTTTTGTTTTGTTTTGCCAGTCCTGGGGCTTGAATTTAAAGGCTGTGTACTGTCCCTGGCTTCTTTTTGCTCTAGGCTAGCACTCTACTAGTTGAGCCAGAGCAGTTCTGGCTTTTTCTTTTTACGAAGTGCTGAGGAATCGAATCCAGGGCTTCATGCATGGTAGACAAACACTCTACCGCTCAGCCACATTCCCGGCCCCTGTTTTTAGTTTTTAGTTTTTTTTTAAATTTGTTTGTTTTTGTTGCCAGTCCTGGTGCATGGACTCAGGGCCTGAGCACTGTCCCTGGCTTCTTTTTGCTCAAGGCTAGCACTCTACCTCTTGAGCCACAGCGCCACTTCCGGCTTTTTTCTATATATGTGGTGCTTGAGGAATTGAACCTAGGGCTTCATGTATACAAGATGAGCACTTTACCACTAGGCCACATTCCCAGCCCCTGTTTTTAGTTTTGATGAGATCCAATTTATTACTTTTTTCTTTTAAGGGTTTTTATTTTGGGTGAGATCCTGAAGATTTTAAGTTTTAATTTCATATTTAAGAATGCGATCAGGCTGTGAATGTGGCTTAGTGGTAGAGTGCTTGCCTAGCATGCATGAAGCCCTGATGATTCTTCAGTACCACGTAAGCTGAAAGCCGTAAGTGGCGCTGTGGCTCAAGTGGTAGAGTGCTAGCCTTGAGCATAAAGAAGCTCGGGGACAATGCCCAGGCCCTGAGATGAAGACCCAGGGCTGCCAAAAAAAAAAAAAAAAAAGAAAGAAAGACTGGGCTGGGGATATGGCCTAGTGGCAAGAGTGCTTGCCTCATATACATGAGGCCCTGAGTTCAATTCCTCAGCACCACACATACAGAAAATGGCCAGAAGTGGCGCTGTGGCTCAAGTGGCAAGGTGGTTGCCTTGAGCAAAAAGAAGCCAGGGACAGTGCTCAGGCCCCGAGTCCAAAGCCCAGGACTGCCCCCCCCCCAAAAAAAAGGACTGCAATCAACTTCTTAAGTTTTATGAAGTATGAGTTTTTCTGACCAGTGGGTCACACCTGTAATTCTACCTACTCATGAAGTGAGATCTGAGAATCATAGTTTGAAGCCAGCCTGGTGAGGATTGTCCATGAGACTCTTATTTCCAATTAACCATCCAAAAGCCAAAAGTATGACTGTGGCTCAAGTGGCAAAGTGCCAGCCTTGAACAAAATAGCTAAATGATAGTGTCTGTCCCTGGCTTCTTTTTTGCTCAAGGCTACCACTTTACCACTTGAGCCACAGTGCCACTTCTGGCTTTTTCTGTTTATGTGGTACTGAGGAATTGAACCCAGGGTTTCATGCATGGTAGGCAAGCACTCCACCACTAAGCCACATTTCCAGCCCATTTCTGGGCTTTTTCTTTGGTTCCACTGATCAATGTATGACTCTCTCCACTGATAGATACCACAATGTGATAGGTCTTAAAATCAGAAAATTGATTGCTTCTACTTTATTTTTATTTTTCAAGATTGTTGGAGCCATTTTAGAGTCTATACCTTCCATTGCAATTTTATAATTAACTTTTCTATGGCTAGAAAGAATGCTGGAATTTAAAATATAAGGATATTATAGATCAGTTTGCGGAGAGTTGATATCTTTACTGTGTCTTTTCCCAGCTAATATCTGTTAACAGCATTTATTAAGTGCCTACTAAGTATAAAACCAAGTATAGTTGTAGAGCTTTTTAAACATTACTAAAATATAGCAATTATAACTTCATTGTTTACTTTATTCATAGGTCCCTGAGGCCAAGTCAGCTGAGGAAATGAGCTTTTTTGAGGTAAAGCAATCACAGTGTACTTCACTCCTTTAATTTCATGTGTTTTATTTAGTAGCTCACTAGGTTTAAACAAATCAAATAAATTACAAAGCTTTTGGATCTTACCTCTAACCCTTGCTCAGGGTATATGTATGTAAAAAATGCATAGCCTGGATTTTATTCACTGAGAAGTGCATTCATTATTTAGTGTTCAAAAACCCCTAGAGAAAAAGATACCATTTAGTCAGTGGTCCTGAGTATTACAAGCTGATTTGTTCTCTAATTTTATATTCAAAGCTTTCTTTGGAGGCTATGGTCCACTTTTATTAGTAGTTGTGTGCAGTGGCTTATATCTACACAATCTCAATTTCTATTTGTAGAATGATGAACTGGTTGCTTTAAGACAATTGTCTAAAAGAAGAGTCATGGGAAAACACCTACTTAAGATCCAGTTTTTATAGGAACATCTCTTGAATTAAAGATTTGGGGAAGTAGCTCTGAGGTTCAGAATAAAAAAATAAAATGTTTCAAGTGATTTAATTGGAGAAAATAAGCTTACTAAACAAAAATATAAAAATTCTTTCATAAATAGCACTCTCTTAAGTAGAAATTTTAAGGCTGGGTGCTAGTGGCTGTAATCCTAGCTACTGAGGAGGGTGAGATTTGAGGATCATGGTTCGAAGCCAGCCTGGGCAGGAACATCCACGAGACTCTAATTTCCAATAAACTACTTAGAAAAAGCTGGAAGTAGCACTGTGGCTCAAGTGGTAGAGCAGTAGCCTTGAGTACAAAGAGGTTCAGGGACCGTGCCCAGGCCCTGAGTTCAAGTCCCAGTGTTGTGCCAAGTCACAAGACCACCACCAAGAAGACCACCGAGACTCAGACATTCCGAAATGCAATAGCAAGGCAAGAATTTATTTAAGCGAGGCCGCGGCCCAGGCCTTGTCCTACCCACCGACACAGTGGAGGTTAGGAGGAAGCCCGAGCTGCGATTACACAGGGCTTATAAAGGCAAAAGACAAAGTTACAGCAATCAGGTGTTTAAGCAAGCAAGATTACGGGTACAAATCTGACTGGCTCAGGGCTCGAGGCATTCTAGGGGCAGTTAGAGTTAAGCATTCCCAGTGGTTAGAGTTCTTGACTGGCTGGGCCCTAATAAGCTTGTCCTGGGTTTGTTCACAGGGCCTGCTTATCTCAGGTTCACGTGGCAAAGTGGGGTTCGTGTGGTAAAGTGGGGCCTGGCTTCAAAGTCTGGCACTTCATTTCACCCCTTCTGATAGGTAACTCAAGAACCAATTGTGGTTCTCCTTGCTTAGTCTGATTCTGACTGAGAATCGGTCATAACAAATGTGACAGATAAACATAGTTTTACACCGAAGCCCCAATTCTGACCCTATTTATATTATA
Organism: Perognathus longimembris pacificus; assembly: GCF_023159225.1. Lineage (NCBI taxonomy): Eukaryota > Metazoa > Chordata > Mammalia > Rodentia > Heteromyidae > Perognathus > Perognathus longimembris. The sequence continues at coordinate 38,659,845 of NC_063188.1, forward strand.
GCCAATTTGATTGCATACTCACTTTAGGGATTGTCTTTCTCACTTTTAGCATGCCAAAACCTTTTAATCTAAAGGAAACATTTTTGTTTTCTCTCTAAAGTCTTTCCTTATATTCTTTTATAATCTGTGTCTTATAAAATGTAACATATCCCCACTCACACCATCTTTTTTTTTTTTTTTTTTTTGGCCAGTCCTGGGCCTTGGACTCAGGGCCCGAGCAGTGTCCCTGGCTTCTTCCCGCTCAAGGCTAGCACTCTGCCACTTGAGCCACAGCGCCGCTTCTGGCCGTTTTCTGTATATGTGGTGCTGGGGAATCGAACCTAGGGCCTCGTGTATCCGAGGCAGGCACTCTTGCCACTAGGCTATATCCCCAGCCCCTCACACCATCTTTTACTTCCTCATCAGTGACTTACTGGAACATTCTGTGACAATTTACTTTTTAAATCCCTTTCTTATCCAGAGGAAACACTTTCTCTATCCTTTTCTCCAAGGCTTTCTATATTAACCTTCCTCTTTACATTTCCTGGGGCTTCTTTGCTGCTAGAGTTTTAAACTGTCTACATTTTCTGGTTTATCTCAACTACATCAAGGCAATTTACTGTGACTCCACGCACAGGCTACTCCTAAGAAGCCAGACCAGAGTCAACTATCATAAGTCAACTATTCTATATCTATATTTTATAGTCTATATCCATATTCTATATCTATGTTCTATATATTTTATATCTATACTCTATATCTATATTCTATATCATGAGCCAACTATTCTAGAGTAGATTTCTCCAGTTTCTAGTTCCTCCAAGTGCCTAAGGTTGGCCAGTGGCATCTGTAAGATTCACCCCCAGGAGGGCTCCATGAAGATGCCCCCAGCTAGTTTAAATCTCTGTCTGGTTACCTTGGTACCTGGCACTCCTGATGGCAGTTACCTCCCTCTCTTCTGAGGTCATACCCTAATCCATCTGGACACATTTTAATACTCTTGGACATACCTCCACCCCAGGCTTTGCCTGGAAGTGACTCTCCAGCCTGTCATACATGCTTTGAATTTAGCAGCAGGCCAGTCTGCTTGAAAATTTCTTACAATAAGTTTTAGCAGATCCAAAATACTTTCCAGCAGAAATCAGCTGCGTGTGATAAGAGTCTCATCTGAAGATGTAGATTCTTGGGGCTGGGGATATAGCCTAGTGGCAAGAGTGCCTGCCTCGGATACACGAGGCCCTAGGTTTGATTCCCCAGCACCACATATAAAGAAAACGGCCAGAAGCGGCGCTGTGGCTCAAGTGGCACAGTGCTAGCCTTGAGCGGGAAGAAGCCAGGGACAGTGCTTAGGCCCTGAGTCCAAGGCCCAGGACTGGCCAAAAAAAAAAGAAAAAAAAAGATGTAGATTCTTTCAGATGACTGTTGACTCTCCTTGATCCTCACTCAAATGCAATGGGCAGGGGCCATGGTAGTGTCAGGCAGCAGTGGCTCCTAGTGGTACCAGTAGAATGTCACCCCTTCTGGGTTACCTGCAACTTACTCCATAGACTGGTTAGAGAAGCTTAACCTAAGTTAACCTAAAGCCTAACTTTAGTCAAATTTCCTAGTATTTTCCTGATTCCTTCTTAAGCACACTAGCTTTTGCAGGCTGGCACATTACTGAAATTCAAGACAGCTTTAGGCAATCAATGGCTCTTGGGTCATTTTGCCAGGACAGTAAGTTTAAATCAGATATTTCCAATAAGGCTAGGATTTTTTTTTTAAAGCCAACATAGGTGGCTTGGCCTGTAACCATTTCTCACAGGTGCAGTCTATACTGTTACCTCTGTTTTCCATGCCTCTAGTTTATCCTGCCTCATCTTCCCAAAAACAACTCTGGTCCCTTGGTCCTAAAAGGGGAGGCTGATGGGCGAAGATCATCCATCTTCTGTAACTTCTTCAGGCTGACTCAGGGGCGTTGACCTTACCTAGCCAGGAACCTATAACCTTAGTCTACTTTACCAAGGGGCTGCAGGATCAGATGTCCATTAGGAGCTTTACTTCAAACTGGAAATTACATTCAACAGTTTAACTTTCAACTATACAGACTTCTTTTGGGGCTACCTCAGTGTAGCCTTTTAACATTCTAGTTTGTAAAAGCTTTTTCCTGACTGGCTGGGGAACTGATTTCTGATGACTTCACAGATCTCAGTAAGGACACAATCTCAGGTCTCTTTCCTGAACAGATGTATCAGCTTAAAATTCTCACTGCCAGTCAGAGCTTTGAGTAGATGCGGGGGTTGGGATTTTAAATTATCCTCTCATTTGACAAACTTATCCTTACTACCCACTATCACAGATGACTGGCAAGTTCCTGCCCAGTAGATATGGGCATTAGAAAGGCATGCTTACGAACTATTTTTCTAGGACTTTCTGGCTTTGATTAACTTTTGAAAGGCCAAACAGGAGTGACTCTAGGAACTGACACCATCTCTGCCATCCAAGCAGTGGCTTACTGCCTCTGGATGCTCCATCACTTTTGTCCCAGGAGAAGTGACTTTCCACTGGACTTGGACTCAGGGCCTGAGTGCTGTCCCTCAGCTATCCAGCTCAAGACTAGCACCCTACCACTTTTGAGCTCCTGAAATGGCAATTAAACATTTTGGTAGCCATAATTCTCCTTTTCTCACATTGCAATAATCATTTAGGACAATTTTCTATAGCCTTTTTATTAACCTCTGCATTAACACTAACACAACACTTTAGCTTTTCCTTTGGGCTTCTTGTTTCAAAAGCGCCTCTTTTTTTAACTTTAGTCCCAGTTACTGCATGGCATGAAGACCTTTGAACTCAAATGACAATTTTTCCTTAATGCAAGAATTACAATTACAGAATTAGAAATACTTATCCATTCAGCTTTACAATAAGTTAGTGAGAAACGTTGACCCATTTTGCCATTTCTTCCTACATACATAGAGTTAATGAGAGTTTATTTCTATCCCCATTAGTTTAATATATATCCTTTAAAATCCAAATTACAAAAATAGCATAGGAATCGAATCACATCAAATAAACTTTCTAACCATTTAGTACCTCTCAAGGTACCACAAGGTTTCCAAAGTTCACCTGAAAACAAAAGAGACAAAAGAGAGGCCTTCATTGGCCTGTCCTACTCCATAGGGCTTAATGAGTTCACGCCAGCTTGCTCTTTGTTAAATCAAGTCTTAATTTATTAAGATACCCACTTTTTTTTACTGCTAATTAAAGAACCCTGAGAAATCCTTTTTTAACTCTAGTTTCTTCTTAAAACAATGCAATAATCTTTTAAAGCATTTGGTAATGCCCAAACATGATGATCATTTGAATTTAAACTTAAACTTAGCTTTGCATCATACTGCAGTCTTGAACATGTTCACACGCTGGTTCTGAGCTATCTCCTTAACCTCCCTCTAGTGAGCTAGGATCAAGTCTAGAGGGATAGATGAAGGTTCCCATGATAGAACGTTACCCATAGCTCTGATCAGATGTTCGGTCCAAAAGGCTACAGAAAACAAAACAACTATAACAATATAAAAGGAGGAAAATACAGGCAAGAACAAGAAAAAGAAAAACTGGAGATTTCCCAAATTGGCCCACACAACCTTCCTGCAGGGTGCAGAAGGAGTGGACTCAAATTGGAAGCGGGGCTCCAGAGGTCCCCCTTCAAGGACAAGAACAAGAAAAACTGGAGATTTCCCAAATTGTCCCACACCACCTCCTGCATGGGTGCAGAAGGAGTGGACTCAAGTCGAAAGCGGGGCTCCAGAGATCCCCCTTTAAGAACAAGAACAAGAACAAGGAAAAGAAAAACTGGAAATCTCCCAAATTGGCCAACACAACCTTCCTGCAAGGGTGCAGAAGGGGTGGACTCAAATTGAAAGTGGGGCTCCAGAGATCCCCCTTTAAGGGTGGAGAGTCTGGGGCATCCCCCAGTCTTCCCAGGATTGCTGAGTAAGCGCATCTGCTTCAACAACCCCTTCAAGAAATAAGCAAAAGCAAAACAGATAAACAGACGCATTACAAGACAAATGAACGCGCTGTTTTCTTACCTTCGGAGTCTGGGGTCTCGGGGGTCTGTGGGGCCATCCCGGACGAGCGCCCAAATGTTGTGCCAAGTCACAAGACCACCACCAAGAAGACCACCGAGACTCAGACATTCCGAAATGCAATAGCAAGGCAAGAATTTATTTAAGCGAGGCCGCGGCCCAGGCCTTGTCCTACCCACCGACACAGCGGAGGTTAGGAGGCAGCCCCAAGCTACGATTACACAGGGCTTATAAAGGCAAAAGACAAAGTTACAGCAATCAGGTGTTTAAGCAAGCAAGATTACGGGTACAAATCTGACTGGCTCAGGGCTCGAGGCATTCTAGGGGCAGTTAGAGTTAAGCATTCCCAGTGGTTAGAGTTCTTGACTGGCTGGGCCCTAATAAGCTTGTCCTGGGTTTGTTCACAGGGCCTCCTTATCTCAGGTTCACGTGGCAAAGTGGGGTTCGAGTGGTAAAGTGGGGCCTGGCTTCAAAGTCTGGTACTTCACCAGGACTGGAAAAAAAAAGCCAAGAAAGATGGTACAGTTCTGTGTTCAAGCCCCAGTAATGGTGACTCCTGCATGCATATACACACTCATGTGCAAACACACACACACGTAAAACTGGTGGTTGGATAAGTATCTAACAAGACCTAATTAATTTGAATTCATTGGTTTATAGGAACTGGGTACTTCTCCAAAACACAAGTGGTTAAATGAGGGTAGTAGTAGTTCCTCCCAAACCCTGCTTCAGTTCATTGACTCTCCAGAAGTGGAAAAGGAAGTGAAGAGACTGCTCTTTTCTGATGCTGAAGCCATTAATATACGTATCCTTTATATCAAATATTTTCTCTACTGTCTTTTCCACCCAATATGCATGTAATGATAAATTTAGGGTTTGTTTTTTGCAGGCTGAAGATCAAATTCAGGACCTGGCTAAAGCAAGCTTTGACCACTGAGTGACATTCTCAGCCTTCACTTCTGTTATTTAATGACAATTTTGGTGTGTAGAGAACTTAGAAGTTTTAGAAATGTTACTTTTCTATACCAGTATCAGGGCTTGAACTCATGCTCTTTTTCCACTTGCTTGTTCATAGCATATACACTACTGCTTGAGCTATACTTCCAGTCTGGCAGTTTACTCATTAATTAGGGATGGAATCTGGCAGACTTTTCTGCCTGGCTGGCTTGGAAACTCGATCCTCCAGATCTCAGCCTACTGAGAGGCTAAAAACAGTAAATAAAAACAGTAAATACATGTTATAGAAATGTATTTGCTTGTTTAATTCATTATAAGGCACTTTTCCACTCTAGAAATTTGGATAGAAGTGGCCTAAAGTTGAACTACATTAAATAACAGGTTTTTTTTGCCAGTCCTGGGGCTTGAACTCAGAGCCTGGGCACTGACCCTGAGCATCCTTTTGTTCGAGGCTAGCACTCTACTACTTGAGTCACAGTGTCACTCCCAGCCTTTTCTGTTTATGTGGTATTGAAGAATCAAACCCAGGGCTTCATGCACAATCCCAGCCCTAAATAACATTTTTAGTATAATAACCTCTTTCTTTCAGCTGTATCCTCTCCTTTCCTGCTGTTTTTTCCTTGACTACCCCTCCTTTTAGGATGGGAAGTTGTTGCTGATGAAGAAAACAAGGAAACAGAATTTCAAAGATGCCTTTCAGACTCTCCGGTATCTCCAGGAACTGGTGACTATAAGGAGGATTATAGCTTATCAGGTATTTAGTAAAAGCAGAACTGGCGCTTCCCGTAGGTCAAATGCTAACTATGTGTGAGGTTATTCTCTATAAATTCACAGGATAAATCATGAAAAAGGATGCTTTTTCCCCTCTTGCCTGTTATTGGTCCCCTAGTTGGAATTCTAATTTCCCTTCCATCCTAGGTATTCAATTCCCTAAGTAGCTTGAGATATTTGCTTTCTATTTCCTGCCATTGTTTCACAAAGGGAATCATTTTCCTGTTAGAAAATTGATTTATAAAATTCTCTATAACATATGAAACTGTAACCTCTCTGTACATCAGTTTGATAATAAAAATTTGAAAAAAAATTTTTAAAAACTCTTAAAAAATTCTCTGGCTGCCTAATGCATTTTAGGGTAAGGAATAAATTCGTCTGGGCTGGGAGTCATTTGCAGAGCTTCAGGTAATTTCAACTTTTTGCTCAAAATCAATAGAATATGAGAGACTGCGGAAGATGTTCAGTGATTCTAGTAGTACCAGTGAAGATGATGGTAAATATGAGAAAGATGAGAAGGATGATGATGATGAACTCATAGAGGTGGAAGAAGAGGAAGACGATGGTTTTGAAGAGGATCAAGAAAGGATGCTACAAGCCAGAATTCTCGAAGTCAAGAAGTATGAAAGAATAGAAGATATCTGTGAGCTAGGTAAGTCAGTGAAAAACACAAAGGTATTGGATGGGATGGGTAGCAGAGCTAAAGACTAACTCCTGATATGTGTTAAATACAAGACTAAGTTTGAGAAGTTCTTGATCAGAACTTGATTTGGATCTTTGTTCTTTAGTTTAGGCTGTATGTAGTTACATAAAAGTCTCACTCTACCTTTGTTAGTTTTGGAACTTCAGAAGCAGATTTATTTTAAGGAGAAAAAACTGCAAAGAATTCAGAGCAAAGCAGAAAGGCAGAAGACTATCATCAAGAAAGTGGATAATCTGCTCCTCAAGGTAAGTTCTCTTATTGATTGCCATTGATGACATCCACATCTCATTTTGAAAATCCCATCCTTGTATTTTCACTCTGGTCATCTTATGGAATGGTCTTGTCCATTCATGAACCTAAACCCCTTAGAAAGCGTCAATAAAGAACTAGTGCACAGTGTATAAAATAAAATAGGGTAGTTTTTATGACCAAATCATCTAAAAAGGACACTCTTGTATGATTGACAGTTTTCTGTCTTTTTTTGGTTGTGGGACTTGAACTCAGGGCCTGGATGCTGTCCCTGGGCTTCTTTGTGCTCAAGGCTAATGTTTTACCACTTGAGCCACAACTCTACTTCCAGTTTTTGAGTGGTTACTTGGAGATAAGAGTCTCAGGGGGCTTTTCTGCCTGGGTTTGTCGTCAAACCATGATCCTCAGATCTCAGCCCCCTGAGTAGCTAGGATTATAGGCATGAGCCACCAGCTCCTGGCTGATTGACAGTTTTCTTATCAAATTATTCAACATAATTTATATCCAGTTGTTCCCTTTCCTTTGACACACAGAATTCATTGTTCATACAATTTATTTTCCAGGCTCATTTGCATTCTGTGCTGGAACAGCTTAGGTTACAGGAAAAGGAAAGGCAGAATCAGGTGAGAATTTTTTTTTTTTTTGCCAGTCCTGGGGCTTGGACTCAGGGCCTGAGCACTGTCCCTGGCTTCTTTTGCTCAAGGCTAGCACTCTGCCACTTGAGCCACAGTGCCACTTCTGGCTATTTTCTGTACATGTGGTGCTGGGGAATTGAACCCAGGGCTTCATGTATAGGAGGCAAGCACACTTGCCACTAGGACATATCCCCAGCCCCGAGAAATATGTTTTAAAATAAGAATATATTTGCTGCAAAGAACCTTGCCCCCAGTCTCATTTGTGTCTTTTCATCTTAGAAGAATAGGGGTAAACAAATCCTCTAAAGAAAATAGCAGGATGGATCTCTATGGAGTGAAAAGTGCTGAATGTACAGTGAGGAATGATATACAATACTTGTCCTCAATAAAGAACTAACAGTCTACCTGCAAAGATTGACAATAAAGAAGTTATCGTACAAACATGAATATACAAACTGTAAGAAAGTACTTTGAAGAAAAAGAAAGTCATTGTTATTAGAATAAAGAGAATCCTGAATTTAGTTGGTAGATCATGACAAACCTCTTTGAGGGAGAGCGACATTTAAAGGCTAGGTCTCAAGTGTACAGCCAGGCAGAGAGTGAGATGAACAGCCTGTGGGTGGAGCATATTTGATGTCCCACAAGGGAAATAAATTTGGTCTCATGGAAAAACTGAAATATTTAAAACATGGAAGAGATTATCCTAACAAAAGGGTGGGAAAAGTAGGCACAAGTCATAGCAGTTCTTTGCAGGCTATGATAAGGAAGATGGGTTTTAGTCTTAAATGGGCTTACAGAGGGCTGGGAATATGGCCTAGTGGCTTGCCTCGTATACATGAAGCCCTAGGTTTGATTCCTCAGCACCACATATATAGAAAATGGCCAGAAGTGGCGCTATGGCTCAAGTGGCTTTGAGCAAAAAGAAGCCAGGGACAGTGCTCAGGCCTTGAGTTCAAGGCCCATGACAGGCAAAAAAAAAAAAAAAAAGAACTTAAATGGGCTTAAAGAGGCCCTTGAAGAGTTTGTGAGCAGAGGAATAACATCTAAGTTAAACTTTAAAAAATTACCCTAGGGGCTGGGAATGTGGTTTAGAGGTAGAGTGCTTGCCTAGCATGCATGAAGCCCTGGGTTCCTCAGTATCACATACACAGAAAAAGCTGGGAGTGGCATTGTGGTTCAAGTGGTAGAGCACTAGCTTTAAACCAAAGGAGCTCAGGGACAGTGCCTAGGCCCTGGGTTCAAGCCCCAGGATTGGAAAAAAATTACCCTAGGGCTGATGGGTGTAGCTTACTTGGTACTATGCCTATGCATAGCCCTGAGTTCAAATACCAGTATTGAAAAACAAAATAGTTTGCTGGTCATGGTGGCTCCTGCCTGAGATTCTAGCTACTCAGGAGAGTGAGATTAGTAGCATTATGGTTTGAGACCAGCTAGCAGACAAGTTTGGGAGGCCCAGTCTTAATCAATATCTGTGTGTGGTAAGGCCTACTTGTCATCCATCCTAGGTACAGTACTTATCATACCATAAAATGAGAAGATTGTGGTCTTCGGGTATAGGCCCAATATGTCCTGGAATAAACAAGACCATATTATTTTTTTTAAAAAAAACAGTGCAAAAAAGAGTCGATGTGGTGCTATCTTTGGAATATTATAAGACAAAGGTAATCTTATAAATTCCAAGTGACAATCATTCTTTTGAGCTTATGTGAGGAAATACTAAATGAAGTAATAAAACTTAAGTTTTTTTGATGAATTGTTCATGTTTTTCTGCCTTTCCTTGCTTGCAGCTCTTTTTCCTTCAGGAACAATTGAGATACTTTCAGAAGAAGTGAGAAGAGTTCACCATCTAGTCTGAAGATGAGGTGAAACTGATGTTTCTTATGATGAATCAGTTGCATTTGTTTTTTTTTTTAAATCTTTTTTTTTACTAGTTATAATGTGTTCAAAGATCATTGTCATTTAGATGAGGACAGTACACAAATGTAATAGCTTTGAAGATCCCACTCATAGCAACTATGAGACTGCTTCTCTTTGTCAATTTGAGAATTAGATATGTTGCCTCTGTGCTGTACTGCCTATTAGATCATTCTCACCTGTGCTTATCAAAGGCAGACAGTCTATCCTAGAAGGCCATACAGCTGATTTGCATATTTCAAAACATTTTTAAGATCTTTTATTTGTTTTAAGTATTTCATAGAACAAAGAAAATCTCACTTGATTTCTGAACAAAGGAAAAAAATCAGTCCATTCTTATCAAGGGCTAGGACCTGCTACAATTTGAGTGCCTGCCTCTCTGTAGTTAATATTACGTTGTGTCCTGCCTTTGTTCAGATAAAAGCTGTTCTCCCACTCTGAGATAACTTCTTGTTGCTTATCTGTATTCTCTTGTGTAATTACAACTGTGGTTGGTTGTTATTCATTAGCTAAAGAAATGGTTAGGATAAAGTGAAGAAATTCTGAGCTGTTCTTTTTTTTGAGCTAACCTGCAAAAGAAAATAAAGAATAATCCAAAAGCTTATAATACCTATGAAAACTTGTTTTAAAGCCTGAGTTGTTTTGGGGTGTTTTTAAAGTTACATTATTATGATTTTATGGTGTGTTCTTAAGCAATAAAAATAATTTTAAAAATCCTTTTAAATGCTATCAACTTTTTTGGGAGGGATGTTGGAAAGGTTTTACATATGCTAGGCAAGTTCTCTGCCTCTGGGCTAAATCCCCAGCCCCTAATTGCTGTCATTTTTTTTCTTGTCTTTTTTGCTAGTCCTAGTCCTTGAGCACTGTCCCCGAGCCTCTTTCTTCTCAAGGTTAGCACTCTTATCACTTGACCCACAGCTCCACTTCCAGATTTTTTTGAGTAGTTAATTGGAGATTAAAAAAAAGTCTCACAGGGACTTTTCTGCCCGGGCTGGCTTTGAACCACAGTCCTCAGATCTTAGCCTCCTGCGAAGCTAGGATTACAGGTGTGAATCACTGGCACCCCACTGCTGTCATCTTCTTAAACATACTTAAAGAAGAAACATACCAAAACGAGACAAGAGAAATCTCTGTCTAGGTTCATCCAGGCTGATGTAACAAAAATATAGCAGGGTAATTTATAAACAATATGTTTATGTTCATAGTTCTAAAGGTTGGAAGTCCAAAATTAAGGCATTGGCTACTGTAATATAGCCCAGAATGACAAACAGCTTATTTGTATATGTGTGCTTCAAAGACACTGCTATCTTGGGCAACCTTACCATGACAAGAGAGGCAAACAGGCTCCCTCCAGCCTCTTACAGGGGCACTTTTCATTATTGAGTGACCCTGGTCACCTCCCTGAGTTTCACCCATTAGGATCAACACATTGCAGGTGATGTTTTATGTGAATTTTTGGGTCACATTTTTTTTGGGGGGGGGCAGTCCTGGGGCTTGGACTCAGGGCCTGAGCACTGTCCCTGGCTTCTTTTTTCTCAAGGCTAGCACTCTGCCACTTGAGCCACAGCACCACTTCTGGCCATTTTCTGTATATGTGGTGCTGGGGAATCTAACCCAGGGCCTCATGTATATGAGGCAGGCACTCTTGCCACTAGGCTATATCCCCAGCCCTGGGGTCACATTTTAACCATAGCATTTTTTTACACTACCAAATAAAGTTTTATTATCTTTTAGTGGTTCTACATAGGAGTTCCCATTCGACAAATTAGTTTTTGAACACAATGCTTCTTGAGCGATCTTACTCTTTCCAAATCCATTTTAAGGATAGAAAGAAGTATATAAAAATAGCATAAAATTTGTATCAAGGGCATTTTGTAAAGAATACTGAAGTGAAAAAAAAGATTTTGGATTTATATGATAGGACCTAGCAATGATAGTTGCTATTAGGAAATTATAACACTATTGTCAAATAAATTCATCCAGGTTATAATTTTTCCATTGAATGCCTATTTTAAAATCATAGAATTTTATAATTAGGAAATGACAAGATGACTTTCCTTCCAAAGAAGCATAAGTTCTAAAGAATGAAGCAAACCAAAAGATACAGAGGAGTGATACAAATGGCACCTCCAGTATTTGGATTGATTTATGGTGGAATGAACATGAAGTTGCAGTCCCAGTTCTGCCACTTCCCTTGGGCAAACCCTATACCTCTTAGGCACTCCTACTTCCATAGTAAGGGTAGTAATGCATATCACCATGAAGCATCCAAGGGTTTTCTAGAAGTATCCCAGCTAGCCACAGATGTGGTTGTAATTGACAAAAAGGTACTGCTCTAGGAAACATACTCCTATTCTCACTATGCTTCCCTAGCTTCCTTAGTCTGTATAATAGAACATGTTTTACATCTGTTTCTGTCCCAGCCCCCTGCTTTATCTGGAGTGGCTTAGCTTTGTTTCAGACTGGCTCTTCTTCAACCTTCTACTTCTGACATTCAATCCCCTTTTCTAATTCTCTCCCTTTATTCTCAATTTTTAAAAGAATTCTGGGTTTCTGAAAAAGAAAGAAAAACATTTTTGTGTAGTGCTGGGGATTAAGCTTTGCACATGCTAGACAAGCCCAAGACAAACATCAAAACTGGGATCGTAACTACATACTCATTCTATTACATGATAATTCAACCCCAAATTACTACAGGTGGCATCTAGGAGTGAGCAAAATAGAAGACTCTCATAGATCTCTGTACAATATTATAGCCCAAGAGCAGCCAGAGCACTGCTGAGTTGCAGGATGATGGGCCAGACAACTTGAGGGGGAGTTAGTGAGTATTCATTGCCTTTCTGCCCCCTCTGCTGCCACTTTTCAATGTAACCCAGGGGAACTGTATCACCACTTTCCTCCTCATCAGCTTTGCTGCTGACTCTCCACCCTTCATGAACATATGGATGTGCATATAGATGTGCACACACATCTCATGAAGTTTTGTTTTACTATAACTCAGTGATAGGCAGTCTTGTGAGAGATGACTACAAGACTGTTCTTCATTTGCTGGCTACTATGTTGTAATTTCTCATCTGCCTCCCATATTTTCATAAGGTTTAGGGCTTTCTGCTGGGTGGATTAGCTATAACCCATAAAATTGCTCTACTGGTGTGCTCTCAACTACTCAACCCCACATCATCCCATCAGTCATACTGCAAGTCATTCTGTGAGGTAATGGACCTAGGGAGTTGATACTATCACTAATTTCCCCTTCACCACCTCTAGGATTAATAAGCTATCTGGATATATCTGGATGTCTGGTGTGGGAGGGGGTGTGTGTGGGAGGGTACTGGAGCTTGAGCCCAGGGCCTAGGCTCTGTCCCTGAGCTGCTTTTGCTTAAGGCTAGAGATGTCCACTTGGGCTTTTTGGTAGTTTTTTTTATTGTAAATAAGAGTTTTATGGAGTGTTTTGCCTGTGCTGGCTTTAAACCACAATCCTCAGATCTCAGCCTCTTGAAAAACAGGGACTACAGACATTAGCCACTAGTCTGGCTTGGATGTTTGGTTTTTATCACCAGATGATTTCCTTACAATTCTGAAGATATAGTTTTAAGACCATAAAATATCTTAGCAATTATTTTAATTAATAATATTAATGGATTGTATGTTAAAATAATATTATTTGGTTATTAATTTTTTTACGTTTAAACTATTTAGAAAATTTAAAATCATGCATATGATGTACCATTTCTATTGGACAGTATTGCTATGGATTGGTGAGAAATGAGAGATTGGTGATAGGGAAGAGGGACAGAAAAGGTTTTATTTGGCCATGAAATGGCATTTTAAAACACTATTTGTATATATGAAAATATACAAACCTATTAAAATTATTTTTGAATCAGGAAGAGGGAATCAGGAAGGGAGAGTGATAGAAGAGGTGAGTTTGGGAAACATTGTATTCATGTATGGAAGTTTCATAATGAAACGTCCTCAGTACAACTAATGTATGCTAATAAAAAAAAGCTTCAGAATCTGGCACTGGTGGCTCATGCCTGTAATCCTAGCTACTCAGGAGGCTGAGATCACTGTTCAAAGCTAGCCCAGGCAGGAGAAAGTACATGCGACTCCTATCTCTAATTACCCACCAGAAAACTAGAAGTAGAGCTATGGCTCAAAGTGGTCAAGCACTAGCCTTGAGCACAAGAAGTCAGGCCTTGAGTTCAAGTCCCATGACATACACAAGAAAAGAAAAGGAAAGGAAAGAAAAACTTCTGCACAGTAAAGAAATACTTACCATAATCAAGGGACACCCTAGAGACTGGAAGAAAAATCTTTGCAAATTATTCATCTCATAAAGAATTAATATCCAGAATATAGGAAGAACACCAAAAATTAAAGACAAAATAAGAAAGAATTCAGTTAGCAAGTAGGAAAATGAATTAAGAAGCTGGTTCTCAAGTGCAAATCACCAAAGCAGACATGAAGAAAGACTCAACACTCTTGGCCATAGAGAAATACAAATCTATTTTCATAAATGCATATAGAGTGTTATGATCCTATTTTTATGTATAATATAGACTTTAATAATAAGTAAATATAATAGGGGGACTGTTGGGAGGGAACTAGTGGGATGGGGCCTTGGAAAAGCAGAAGGTAATGAGGGTATTGAAGTTATATGAATATGGAAATAGCATAATGAAATTTACAAAAACTATAATAAAAGATGGTTGGGGATGATGATAAGAAAGAAGGGTGTGAATTTATCGAGGTATATCATATATGTGTGTGGGCCTATCACAGTGAAACTCTTGTATAATTAATATAGTCTAATAATTTTTTAGCTGGGCACCAGTGGCTCATGACTGTAATCCTAGCTATTTAAGAGGTGGATATCTGAGGATCACAGTTTGAAGCTAGCCCAGGCAGGAAAGTCTGTAAGACTCTTATCTCCCACTAACCACTAAAAAGTCAGAAGTATAGCTATGGCTGTAGTGGTGGAGCACTACTAGCCTTTAGCAAAATGCTCAGGGACAGTGAGTGCCCAGGCCCTAAGTTCAATCTCAGGACTAGATAAAAAAAAATTAAAGGGAAAAATCTATCACTTTTCATCAATTTATAGGGACATTTTAACACCAAATACATATATAGCCAAAATCTCAGAATAAAGAATAGACCTTTAGTAAATAAATATAACTTTATGGAAACACTGCAATGTCCTGATATTTCTTTTATTGATTCAGCTGGTAGGGAATCTCAGATTGGTAAGGATGTAATGTAGGAATGATTGTTCTCTAGAACTCATTCTGTGAGGTGAAAATTAGCTAATTTGGGGGAAGATCTACCTATCCAGGTAACAGTGGCAGATGGGACCAATGAGGATGTCTTTTCAATTCTATAAGGTTGCTCTTAATCTGGTGCTTTATGTTTTTCAATGTTCCTGTCACTTCTTCTTCTTTTTTTTTTTTTTTTTTTTTTTTTTGGCCAGTCATGGGCCTTGGACTCAGGGCCTGAGCACTGTCCTTGGCTTCTTCCCGCTCAAGGCTAGCACTCTGCCACCTGAGCCACAGCGCCCCTTCTGGCCGTTTTCCATATATGTGGTGCTGGTGAATCGAACCTAGAGTTTCATGTGTAGGAAGCAAGCACTCTTGCCACTAGGCCATATTCCCAGCCCTGCTGTCACTTCTTGATCCAACCTTTCTTCCCACCCCTAAAGAAGGAAATGTCAAATATCAGATCAGAATCACCAAAAGAACCAAAGTAAACAAATACAAATTTATTCTTCAAAGCAGAATTCAAGGATAAAGGGAAAAAGCACCACTGTGAGTGGCAATCAAAGTTAACCAATATGCTCCAGCCCCACCTCTTCATCCCAATCTTTGCTACACTTGCCCATCCTTGCCAAGTTCCTTGCCCAATTCTCATCCTTTTGAGCAGTTCTTGCAGCTTCAGTCTGCCCTCAATCCTGCCCTGGGGACAACAAGGACTTTCAGCAGGTCCTCTCCCAATGTCAGCAGCTCTGGCAGGAGATGGACACTGGAAGTGGAGCCCTGAGCCTTTTGCTCTCACAAAGCCACAAGTGTTAGAACAGTGATAAGTCACTGAAGTATTTCTTTGTTTCCAAGGGCTAGGTTTTTGGCAGGAAGGCCCAAATACAGAGCTGCTAAGCTGAGGAACCAACCATGTGTCCACAGCTCTAGGGCAGTGCCCTCAGTTTCTCTCTCTGTTTGTGTTAAGGCAGATAATTCTTTGTTATCTGTCAAATATGTCAAGGGAAATTGGATGGAATTCCTAGCCAGAAAGGTTCCCAGAGGCTACAATGCTTCCATTGAGAATATAAGTTCAAAAAATGCCTGAAGCTGGACATGTAGAGCTCAAATCCTTTTTAAACAAACACCTCAGACAGTAGGGGTATTCTTTAAAATAAATCTAGTGGGAAATCATATCTCAGGAATGGCCTTTGCTTAGCCTCTTGGTTCGTTATTTCCACTGTCAACTATCCCAGTTCCTGGAATACCAGAAACTCGAGTATGCGATAGAGAAGTGTTTGGAAGAAAATGAGCGCTTGAGAGTCTTGAATCCAACTTTTCCATTCTAGAGGAAGGACATGTCTTCTGAGTAGGACACTTCCTAGGAAATCCTATCACAGCCTAATATCCTCTAGCCAGTCCGCCTTCTCAAACAATTGCCACTTAACGTGAATCTACCCTGCTTTAACTGGAAGCACAGGTAGGCTTACAATAATGGCTTTTTGGCTCGACTCAAATTCTGTCCAGAATAAATTGTCAGTCTGAACTGTTCTCCGTTTGACAACAACTGCAGCAAACATTCACATTCCTGATCACTGAGGCTAATATAACAAGCCAGTAGGCTACCAACCCAGCAACTCCATTCACCACCTTCCAGTACAGGGCCATACATTACATAGTATACCTTTAGGAGACATGACACATAGCAGATACCTAACAACATACAATGCATTTTGGTAAATCCAACCCCAATGTGGATACACAATGCCCATGGATCCATTTGTCTCACTGCGGGCATACTGCCCAAACATGCTGCAGTGACTGTCGCTGGACCCTTGAGCAGTATACTCACCTCAGGCATTACATGTAAACACAAGACAGCAAAATGTCAGTGACTCCCTTAGTGAGAATTCAACTCTTCACTGGCTGCTTCGATCCACCTACTGCACAAATCCTACATAACAAGATCTATGTCTTTTCTACCATGCCTGGCCCATTAAAGTTGCCTCAGGCTCTCAGCAGCCCCAAAGTTCTTGTGTGGGGTAGGAGTTAAAGAACTTTCTTTCTTTTTTTTTTTTTTTGGCCAGTCGTGGGCCTTGGACTCAGGGCCTGAGCACTGTCCCTGGCTTCTTCCCGCTCAAGGCTAGCACTCTGCCACTTGAGCCACAGCGCCACTTCTGGCCGTTTTCTGTATATGTGGTGCTGGGGAATCGAACCTAGGGCCTCCTGTATCCGAGGCAGGCACTCTTGCCACTAGGCTATATCCCCAGCCCCTTAAAGAACTTTCTTGATAGATTGTTCCATAATATCTGTCATTTACAAGTTTCTAATGGCTTATTCCTTCCCAGAATATGGGCTCTGCATTTAATGCCTACCTATCCCCTGCTTACCATGCATGAGTAGTGATCACACAAACAGGGGCAGATGTTATGACATGAGGTCTGACAACCTCAACCTGTGGCTTAATGACAGATGCAATACTTGGCTTCTGGACTCATCTGCTGCCCTACTTTTCTCAGATCAGACTGATCTAGGTTCCTAGAAGTTCTCCCCATTGGCTACTGCCTGATTATAACACAATACTCCAAATGTGTTGCTCTTTGATAGTGGTGGCAACCACTGCTTTCTTTAAGTCCCTGAGCTAGATTTTGGGGACTGAAGGGGACCAGAAGATGTATTCTTGTCTTATCATGGCAAAGTTTTTTTTTTCTCTGAATAGGATGGCTGGAGCACAGATCTTCTCTAATTTGGCACCTGAGTCATTGTTAAGGGATATCCAGGAAATGTCATCCAAGCCCAGGTGTCAAGGGGACAAGTTTGGAATGAGTGAAGAGAACAGAATGACTGTTCTGTTAAGGTTCTTCTGTGGCCACAGGCTTTTGTTACTTTGGTCTTGAGGGCAGCTTAGCCCAAATATCAATGCAGAGACCTTCTAGGGGAACAGTGGAGATGATTAATCTCAGTTTCCAACTAGAGGCTGAGTCTAACAAAGAGCAAGGCAAAACATTAATACTTCAAGAGGTATTAGAATTTAATGTGTGAGTGAGGCTGTGAGAGCACTGATGTACAGTAGATATGTAGAATAGATATGTATGTATATAAACTCAGGCAAATTAAGTCAACTGCAGGGCTCTGGGGAAATATTTCTGGTAGAAAGCAGCCTAAGTGGGTTCTGACTCAGTTCCAAGTTTCCAAGCCTACTCTTCTCATCCCTTACTATCTACTTTGGACACTTTTTGGATAAAGGAGTCATGGTATATGTGGATTAGAAAGAGTAAGTTCAGTTTGAGGATTGGGTTCACTTTCCAGAGTTATACACAAGAAGGCCTTGTCATCTGATTAGAAAGCACCCAGGCTTTCTGATTCATGACCAGTGGCTCCTAGGAAGAAACTTCAGGAGGGCCAGTTGCAACTGCCCTATGATTAGCTGGGGGTAACACCAGCCACCTCACCTGATTTGGACTAAGATAGAAAAGGGTCACAGCCTAGAGGGTGTCAGGCAGCCCAGGGTGAAGATCCCCTTGCTGAGCAAGCTGCCACTGATCCCCCAAGTCTAGAAGGATATACTCAAAGAGCTTGGGCTGATTTTCCAGAGAATCTCAGTGGGTTCCTTGAAATTCTGAGGCCTTTAGGAAAAAGGAGGATCAGGGAGAAATTCTCAACCCACAAATATTTCTTTAATGCTCCCAAATGTAAGGTAGAAATAGAAATCAGAATGAACTCTTTCCCCCTCATAGAAGGTCTGCCAGGGACTAAGGAAGAAGCAACTGAAAACACTACAGGAGCAAGCAACATGGAGGCAGAATTCTAAGGGTTTGGGCTATGTCCTGGAGCTGAAGTAACAAAGCACACACTGCCCAGACTTCTGCAGGGTACTATGGATAGGGAGTCTCAGAGATAACCTTTTCACTTTCCTGAATTTTAGGGCTAATCTCTGTGGATTTATAATACTTGGGCCCTGAAGTCATTAGAACTCTCTCTGTCCATAATCCCATAGAGAAAAAAGTAGGGGCCAGTGGACACTGCTTAGTTCTGCAAGGTAATTTCTCTGTTCTGCATTTGAATCAGCAAGTGTCATTTGCCTGGGCTGTAACAGCAAGGTAACATAAGGGACGGGTCTCAAACTTGAGAAAGGACATGTTTCTAGAGTTGTAGGAATCATGTGTCTGTCCCTTCTCCTCCTCTCCTCTTCCACCACACCCACCTCACATACAACCAGATCCCTGTTGCTGCCTGGAGCCCAAATAACTGGTTGAGGAATGCAGGGCCAGTGGGTACTGGAAAGGTTGGGTGAAGGCTGAGGGAAGGGTTTGATCAGAACCAGGAAAGGACTATGGACTATTGGATGGGGATCTTGCTCCATCAAGAGGCCAGCAAGGTGTTGGTAGTCACATCAGAGCTTCGCACACTGGGGAAGGCATGGCGGAGCTTCTCCATGATATCTTCCAAGCATAGGCTGACATCCTGGCTCTTTGATCCCACATCATCTGAGTTGGAAAAAAGAGATTGGGTAAAAGAATAACCTGATGCTCCTTTATGTAAAGCCAAGAGGCCATGGTAGGAGATTACCACGTGAAGGGGCCAATCCAGAACATCCTATTGCGATGACTTGTACATGAGAGGCACTCACAGTATCTCCTATGTCTATAGGTGTGAATCAGTCAGTCTACCAATTATCTCTGACCCTAAGTTCAAACTCAAGAGGGGCAAGTAGTTCCAGTCCTAGGAGAACCTTGGGCAGGAAAACCCCAGGAAGGAAGGGACTAGGAGGAGCTGGGGAACATACCTGCAGCCTCAGTGTCTGGAGTAGTCTGTCCCTTCTCCCGGCGGTGACTGCTTTCTGACTGCTGTGGAGAGGAAGCTAGGGACGAGCCTGCAGAGCCATTGCCATCTGACTCGGTGGGTGGCTAGCAAGAAGGAAGGTATGATTTAATAGGTTTTGCCTTCCTGCCCCTACTTTGACAGACTCTTCAGTTTAGAATGGATCTATTGCCTGCTACAAACAATGACAATGACAATAAACATTTATGAAGAGCATACTGTATTTCTGGCATAATGGATTAATTATTTCATAATGAACAATTTGGGTTATTATACTGGCCACAATTCTGTGAAGTTGGTATTATAATTATCCCTGCTTTACAGATGAGAATCTGGGTCTGAGTGAGGTTAATTTTCCTAACATTCTACAGTCATTAACTGGCAGAGCCATATTAAAATCCATGCCTGTCTGATTCTAGAGCTACACTCTCTCTCAGAAACAACGAGGCAAAGCGTAGTAAGAGATCCCTTTATTGCAATAATCTTTCTCTTGCCAAATATCTCCAACTTAATTCTTTCGAGTAGATGCCATACTAGCAAAATTAATGTTCTGGATGACTTTAGAAGTTTGTTGTATCAGTACCAATTTTCAGTAGGGTTGTGGTGGTTAAAAATCCTCCCTCTCAGCCTAGCCAAACATTGGTGGCTCATGACTATAATCCTACATACTCAGGAGGATGAGATATAAGGATTGTGGTTCTAGGCCAGACTATACAGTTCATGACACTCTTATCTTCAATTAGCCAGCAAAAAGATGAAGTGGAGCTGTGGCTCAAGTGGTTGAGCACCAGCCTTGAGTAAAAAAAGCTAAAGGACTGGGAAGGGAGAGGGAATACCAAAATCGAGAGACAAAGAACAAAAAGACAAACCATTCAAAAAGCAACACTTACAACATCCATACTTATTAAAAGCTCTGGAGAGAACAGGAATAGATGGAACATTCCTCAAAAAAACAAAAACCATATACAACAGACCAACTGCTAACATCATATTA
Source organism: Perognathus longimembris pacificus (assembly GCF_023159225.1). Lineage (NCBI taxonomy): Eukaryota > Metazoa > Chordata > Mammalia > Rodentia > Heteromyidae > Perognathus > Perognathus longimembris. The sequence goes on from NC_063188.1 coordinate 38,680,163, forward strand.
AATGGAGAGAAACTTAAATCATTCCCCCTAAACTCAGGAACAAGACAAGGATGCCCATTCTCCCCACTTCTTTTCAACATAGTGCTGGAATCCCTAGCCATAGCAATAAGGCAAGAGGAGGACATCAAAGGGATCCACATCGGCACGGAAGAAATCAAGCTATCTCTATTCGCAGATGACATGATCTTATATCTGAAAGACCCGAAAAACTCAGTCCCCAAACTCCTACACCTAATAAACCATTTTGGCAAAGTAGCAGGATACAAAATCAACCCACAAAAGTCAGCAGCTTTTCTGTACACTGGCAATGTACAAGCAGAAAAGGAAATTATGGAAACAATTCCATTTACAGTAGCCAAAAAAAAAAATAAAGTACCTAGGGATCAAACTAACCAAGGACGTGGCGGACCTATTTAATGAGAACTATAAAAATCTAATAAGGGAAATCAAAGAAGACACAAGGAGATGGAAAGACCTCCCATGCTCATGGGTAGGCAGAATCAATATAGTGAAAATGGCCATACTGCCCAAATTGTTATACAAATTCAATGCAATCCCTATCAAAATCCCAGTCACATTCTTCACTGAAATAGAGAAAGTAATCCATAAATTCATATGGAACAGCAAAAGACCTAGAATAGCCAAAGCAATTCTAGGCAAAAAAAGCAGTGCTGGAGGTATCACAATACCAGACTTCAAGCTCTACTATAGGGCCATCATAACAAAAACAGCCTGGTATTGGTATAAAAACAGACCAGAAGACCAATGGATCAGAATTGAAGACCCAGAAATACAACCGCACTCTTACAGTCAGCTGATATTCGACAAAGGAGCTAAAGACATACAATGGAATAAACAGAGCCTCTTCAACTACTGGTGCTGGGAGAACTGTGCAGCCATATGCAGAAAACTCAAAGTAGACCCAAGCCTATCACCATGCACCAAGATTAACTCAAAATGGATCAAGGACCTCAATATCAGACCTGAATCTTTGAAACTACTGAAGGACAGAGTAGGAAAGACGCTAGAACTTACAGGCACAGGAAGGAACTTCCTGAATATAGTCCCAGGGACACAACAAATAGGGGAGAGACTTGACAAATGGGACTACTACAAATTAAAAAGTTTCTGCACAGCTAAGGACATAGCCACCAAAATAGAAAGACAGCCAACCATATGGGAAAGGATCTTTACCAGCACAGCAACAGACCAAGGCCTAATATCTGTCATCTACAGAGAACTCAAAAAACTAAGCCCCTCCAAGCCCAATAAACCAATTAGGAAATGGGCAAAGGAGCTAAAGAGAGACTTCACAAGAGAAGAAATAAAAATGGCAAAGAAACATGAGGAAATGTTTAGCATCCCTGGTAGTAAAGGAAATGCAAATAAAAACAACCCGGAGATACCATCTCACTCCAGTTAGAATGGCCTATACTCTGAACTCAGGCAACTGCTGGAGGGGGTGCGGGGAAGGAGGGACACTTCTCCATTGTTGGTGGGAGTGCAAATTAGAACAACCACTTTGGAGAACAGTATGGAGGTTTCTCAAAAAGCTCAATATAGACCTACCCTATGAACCCAGCCATACCACTCCTAGGCATCTATCCCGAACAGCAGGTCCCAAGATATCAAAAAGACATTTGTACTTCCATGTTTATCGCTGCACAATTCACAATAGCCAAAATATGGAAACAACCCAGATGCCCCTCCACAGATGAATGGATTTAAAAAAATATGGTGCCTATACACAATGGAATACTACATAGCGATTAGGAATGGTGAAATATTGGTATTTGCAGGGAAATGGTTTGAACTTAAACAAATAATGTTGAGCGAGACACGCCTAGAACACAGAAAACAAAGGGGCATGATCTCCCTGATATATGACTGTTAAGATGGGGTGACGGAGAGACAGTAGAGACCAGGTCTGTGAAACCAAAAACTGCTTGTCAAATGGTATTTCCCACAGGATTGGGTCAGCGACCCAACATTATGTAACTAAAACCAAACAACTACTCAACATATAAAGGTCAAAAATTGACCTTTCAGTGGAATACAATAGCTCAAAATCTATGTATGTACGTTCATACAAGACTACTGTCGACATATTGTCTAATGTCGACATTACATTTAAAGTCCTAGGCGAATTTTCTTTGGCGTAGGCCACATGGCTACTGTATATGTTCTTGGTACATTGGGTATTGTATATATGTCTGCCTGACCTAGGGAAGGGAAAGAAAAACAGGGTGTAAGATATCACAAGAAATGTACACACTGCCCTACTACGTAACTGTACCCTTTTTGCACAACACCTTATCAAAAATTTCTGTTTAATTAATAAATAAATTAAAAAAATAAAAGTGGTATGAAAATCCTTGTTTAAAAAAAAGCAACACTTACAAACCCGTTTGGTGTAAACCAACTGCACAACTTTTGGTGGGAGAAGGGAAGGGGAAGGGGAGGGGGAAATGAGGGAGGAGGTAACAAGTAGAACAATAAATGTACTCACTGCCTTAAAAAAAAAAGCTAAAGGACAGTGTCTAGGCCCTGAGTTCAAGCCCCAATACCAGAAAACACACAGCAAGAATGTCGTCCCTCTGACCCAAACCCTTCAGTAGCTTGAGAGTGACATATATGTGGTGTGGAAATTAGGAAAAAACAAACATCTAAGGATATGTCCCTATTAGCCCCTTCTTTCTGTAAGCTTATAGTATGTCCCCCAGCCCATAAGCTCTGCCCTTGGCAATGTGACTCCGCCCTTGGCTACCTGAGGAGCAGGCAGAGCACCTCCCACCTTAGTTGCACGAGGGTATAAAGATCCCCCAAAAGAGAGTTCAGGTGCCATTTTCCTCTCCTCTGTGGGAACTTGGCCTTGCTGGTCCTGCTGGCAATAAACTCTTTTGCTCTACGTGACTTTGTCTATGGTCTGTGGTTCTTCTGGGACAATTTTCCTTTCACTTTCTACTTCCCTCCCTAACTGCCATCCAGGTTCTCTTCAGGAAGTCACTTAACAGCCATAGCCAAGAAGCCCTTTTTTCCTCCTTTTTGCCACACCTCCCAAACCTTACCTCCCACACCTATGGTTCAGAACTGCTTAGATTCCTTCAGTCTCCAGTCTCACCTGCAGGAGCAGTTCCCTTAAACGCTGCAGCTGAGATTCTAGCTGCTTGTTGTGGTCCTCGAGGATCTGCATGCGAGTCTCCAGGCGGCTCTTGTGCTGCCTGAGGATCCTGGCTTCAGCCAGAAGCTCCTCATTGTGATCCTGTGCTGACTCAGTAGAACCCTCAGCCAGGGTGGGGGCTTCAGCCGCCTCCTCATGCTGCCACTTCAGACGCCTCAGCTCTCCCTGGAGAATCCTGACAAGGAAGGATAAAGAAGTCAAGATGTGTGACTCTAACCGGGACACCTGGAATCCAGGTGTGAGCAATCCCTGTGCTTCCTCAGCCCACTCCCTTCCCTGAACCATGCTGTGCTTAAATGGCCACATCCTCTTCCTCTCCAGTTCATGTATCATGTACTCTGCTCTCCTGAGACCTCTGTGCAGAGAGAGCTGACATTTAACATAAAAAATGGCTCAGGGCTTTGATGTGCTGCTTCAGGGATTAATTCTGACCTTCAAATCAGGCAGAAACATGGTCTGCAAATAAAAGAAGCATGAGGACCAATGACTCACCTACTTCCTTTCTAGACATTTAGATTCCAGGGGAAGACATAGTGTAAATAAGAGACCATTTATCTTGCCTCTTCTCTAGATAAATCTCCTGTGTGGTCCATTTTAAAGGCCCATGCTGGATCATCAACGAAACAGATTCCAGAGGAATAGACGACTTTGGGGAACATGACTCTATTGACGGGGATCACTGTAACAGAATCACTGCCTGTCCAACATTTCTAAGGGCCTTCTCCCTGCTACTTTTAATGCAGTTTCTCAAACTGTTCCTAGCAAGCAACCAGAAATTTCCCCCCCCAACTCAGCTGTGGAATGATATGCGTGCTTCTATTGTGCATGACTAGGCCCATCAGCTCACATCACCTGTGTCCTATTCACTATGATCAGTCCTGTAATTACAGGTTTAGATGTAATGGAAATGTCAGATTGTTATAGAAGTTTTGAAGAGCTAACTTTTTTAGTTCTGTATTTATCTTTGCAGACTTCCTCAAGGGCATGCCTCACCCTGAAGTACTCTGTTCAAAAGACTTGCCAAGTGCATACATTTGAAGTGTGGGCTGTGTACCAGTGATATGGGTATCTCCTGGCAGCCTTTGAGACATGAAGAAATGCAGCCCCCTACCTGTGAATTAGAATCTGTATTTTCCCATTGCCTTGAGTGTACGGCTAATATTTGTGAAGTGCTCCTCTAAGAGGTGCTGCAGTTTTTTCTTCCCTCCCTCAAAGTGGCTCAAATCTCAGGTGACTGCTGCCATCCCCACTTGATGGAGAGAAATGCCATCCCTGTAATCTTCACTTTCCCTCTTCTGGTCCTCAAATGTCGTATGTAGTGTCACAGTGCTCTGGGATACTTTATATGATAAATATCTCTCTACTTCCAGGACAGAAAGTTCTTAGAAACCAGAGATGTGTTACATTCTTTCTGTATTTTGGAAAGGGAGAGTTATTTTTTTGTGTTAGTACCGAGGCTTGAACTCAGGGTAAGGTTGCTGTTTCTTAGTGTTTTTACTCAAGGCTAGCACTCTACCACTTGAGCCATACTTTTACTTCTGGCTTTTTGTTGGTTAATTAGAGATAAGAATCTCACAGATTTTCCTGCCCAGGCTGGCTTTGAACCACCTCAGATCTCAGCCTCCTGAGTAGCTAGGTTTATGACTATCAGCCAATTGCACCAGGCTTGTATTTCTGTTTGTATTCTCTATTCTTGTATCTAGTAGGTACTTGAAAAAACTGTAGTTACAAGGGATCAAATAATTGAGTCCTTACTATAAGCCAAACACTGAGTATGCATTTATTGAGTCCTTATTATAAGCCAAGCATTGAGCTAACACATTATAGGCTGATGTTGTCTGGTCTTCACAGTTCACATTGAGTTCAGAATAATTATTGTTATCTCCATTTTACAGACCAGGAAAAGTGGGTCATGGAGTATAAGTAACTACACCAGTAAGATGTGGAAGTGCAAGAATTTAAAATGAACTCATACATATTCCTGCCATGACCATACCTACCGGTTCTCATCTTCTAAGTGGGCCAGGATCTTCTCTAGCTCCCCCTTGCTCTCTGTGGCCATGCTGCATGGAACCTGCTGTCCAAATGCTGGTTCCCGATCCGTGATAGGGCTGGAGTGTCGTATCAGGTACTGGTCCTCATCTCTGCATGGGTGTGGGGAGAGAAAAGGAAGTAGCCAAGCATTGAATAGAGAAACCACTCAGGGGCTCAGTTCTCAGTTCCCAACTCAGAACTCATGCTAGATAATTGGATTTTAATTCCCATAAAGAGGGAAATGCCACAGTACCAGAAGGGTAGAAATGTTCAAAGGTGGCAGCAGCTATAATTTGGGTTGAGAGAGATTTATTTTCAGAACACTGGGGCTTCTGAGATCTACAGCAACCTGAGGTATACTGAACAAATCACTTCCTTTTTCACCCTTCTTTGCTTACCCACCTCTGAGAAGGATCTGATCCCAGTCAGGATCAGATTGTTTCCTGCAACCAGCTTCTTCTAGATCATCGGAGCATGCCAGGGACCTCCCCTTGAGATGCAGGGCTCCTCCTTTGGACTTCCTTTGGCCATACTTGAGTCAAATTGGTATGGTACTAGATGTGGTTTTGATTTTTCTTTGGTCGGTCATGGGGCTTGAACTCTCGGCCTGTGCACTGTTCCTGAGTTCTTCAGCTCAAGGCTAGCCCTCTACCACTTGATCTACAGCACCACTTCCAGTTTTCTGGTGGTTAATTGGAGATAAGAGTCTCACAGACTTTCCTGCCCAGGCTGGCTTTGAACCACGATCCTCAGATCTCAGCCTCCTGAGTAGCTAGTATTACAGGCCTGAGCCACCAGCATCCAACATGGTTGTGGTATCCCGAGCAGAAAAAAACATAGCTGCTTTCTGCAACTTAGATGAGGGTATAATCTTTCCTTGGAGTTGGCAGAGAACAAGTGGTCAAATGGCAGGGAGGTCACCCATCATTCATTGCTCAGTGTAGCTGATAGAGGGAAAGACTGCTTCTCTTACTAATTGCAATGCCTAGAAAACAGCCTACCTTCCTGGGAGGAGACAATGATCCTAAGCACCACCCTGGCTCTCATACCCCTAGGGATATACCCTTCTCAACCAATGGCAAGAGAGTCCCAAGAAGAGCTATTTCTGGAAACATAGCAGCTGTGGAAACTCACATGCTGTCATCAGGGGACAGGCTGTCATTAAAGAAGGAACAATTTTGACTTTCCATCTCAGCAAGCCTGGAAAGAAAGAGCATAAACAGGAAGGAAAACTGGTTGTGGGGACTGCTTTCATCTCATCTCAAGCATCTTAATTCCACAATACAATCACTAGGTTTGGGAGCTACTTCAACCACCCCTAAGTGTTGAGCCTTGCTGCCCAATGCTCATTTTACTGTGTACATCACCTGGTCCATATTCAAATCTCCCTGTCCTGGTTTTAAATAAAAGAAACCTTCCTGTGATCTTCCAACAAACAAGCCCCCCACCCCAACACATATCCAAACCTGCTTGTACCTGCTAGCAAAATGCTCAATGCGAGAGTGTGTGTCAGCATGTGGCAACATCGGGGATGAAGCTGGCCTGAAAGAAAGTAGCAAAGACAGAGGATCAAACAATTGGGCAGCTACCCAGCCTGTTTCCTCCTGACCCCCACTACCTCTGTTCCCCATATAGTGGAGATGGACAAGCGCTAATGAAACAACCATGACTGGATTCTGGGCTATTTCTCAGGCCTTAGTCTAGGTTACACCCAAGTTGAATTGTCCTGTCACTGATGGGATTTACCCTGGGACACTCTGTTAGCTCACTTAGGACTCAGTCCCTTCACAGTACATACACCATCTCATTGAGCCTGTCTGAAGCCCCCACTCAGCCACCTGGTACTCACGTCTCACTGCAGTCAGCCTCCAGCACTGATTGCACAGGCAGATAACCTCGCTGAGGGTGTTTGCTGAAATAATGCTTTGAGCGGAATTTGTTCTTTAAGGTTGTAGCAAAGTCTCTCATGTTCTCACTGGATGTCGTCTAGGGGGTGAGATAGGATAGAGAGACTCATCTTGATGCCTTCCAGATGTTCTGGGAAGTTGTGTTGGCTCCACCAGAGCAGACAGTGTAACTAACATCTATTTTTTCTATTTTCTTTTTCCCTCCTTTCCCTTCTCCTCCTCCTCCTATTCCTCTCTCTCTCTTCCCCTTTCCCTCTCTCCCTCTCTCTCCATCTCTCTCCCTCTCTCTCTCCCCCCTCTCTCCCCCCTCCCTCCCTCCCTCTGTCTCTGTCTCTGTCTCTCTGTCTCTCTCTCTTTCATTTGTTCATTCTGTGCTGGAGACTGAATCCAGAGCCTCATATGCTCTACCACTTGAGTTTACCCTCTAGTACTTTTGTTTATACTTTTAAATTTTTCTGTGCCATAAGTAGGGTTCGAATTTAGGGCTTGGATGCTGTCCCTTAGCTTTTCACCCAAGGCTGGTGCACTAACACTTGAGCCACACTTTCATTTCTGGCCTGTGATTAATTGAAGATAAGAGTCTCACAGACTTTCCTGCATGGGCTCGCTTTGAAGTGCAGTCCTCAGATCATAGCCTCCTGAGTAGCTAGCATTATAGGCATGAGCCACAAAGTACCTGGCTGAGCATGTATTAATTTTTAAAGTATCTTTTCTTTTTTGTGGTACTGAGGTTTCTGGGATTCATGCTTTGGCAGACACTTTACCACTGAGCCACACTTTCATCCCTTTTCTGTGTTGACTATTTTTGCTACAGGATCTTATATTCTGCCCTGGCACACATGTGACCAGAGATCTTCCTATTAAATCTAGGAAAACAAGTGCATGCCAGCCAACCCAGGTTTTTTTCTGCTGAGATGGAGACTCATGGACTTTTCTACCTGGGCTAGACTAGAACCATGATCCTCTTGATCCCAGCCTCCCACAAAGCTAGGATTACAGGCATGAGCCACTGGCACCTAGCTTAAAGTATCTTTTTTATCAATTCTAAGAATGTAGAAGATGAGCAGAAGGTAGAGGATTGGCAGTTTACCATGACCACCTCCAACCAGTTTTCTGTTCAACTCTTGTAATGATTTCTTTAAAGTGATAAGAAAAAAGTAAAGGGTATGGCCTCCACTCCCACTGGGTTGCACATGTTTCTTTCCCAACAGAATTTGGAGAGAGTACAACTTGGAAAGATGGGTTCTGGGGAAACAGATTGAAGGATGGGAAGGCAGGGTGGGAGAGCAAGCTATTGGTGAATAACTGGGATGTGCTTGGGGACTCCAGGAGCATCTGTAGGGGCAGAAAGGGATAAAGACATTGAGAGAGCACAGTCATGAAGATACACATTGCTCTTGAAGAGAGAGTATGTGTGTCTGGCATCCAGGAACGTTGATCAACTGGTTCAGGTGGCTGTGAAGGGCATAGTTGCCAATGAAATCTATGAGCAAGCTAAAGAATATTTTCCCTCAGAGACTGCCTAATGAATTTAATAAGAGACTTTGGTGTTAACTATAGGAGTAGAGCAAATGAAGTGATGAAGATAATTAACCTGTTCCTATGCTAGCTTTTAACAAAGTATTGCTAATACTGTTCCGTAGTGTTTAATGTAAACCTTTTTCTCTTACTGTTCTGTATTGTTCAATGTAAAACTTTTCTGAAGCTGGCTCCTGCTGTGAAGTTATGTAGTTGTATTTACCCACCTTGCTTTGAACTTGTTTTGCGCTGTATTGATCATACCTGTAACCGCCCCCACCCCCACCCCCCAGATTCATCCTGTTTTGCCACCTGGTTGTTAGATAATTCCCAGTGAAGGTCAAGATGCCATGACCAGTTTGTTGTGACTGACACCTCTCGGAAGTAACATAGTTAAGCTAAAGGGAAAATTATGTCATTTTTGGGTTTATAAGCAGCCTTCTGAGATGGCTGGGGACTGCATCTTGAGATCCTGACCTACAGTCCTGGCGCGCCGGTACTTTCTCGCTCAACAAAATATTTAAAAAAAAATTTCGAATCTGAGTGTCTCATGGACCCCACAACAGAAATAATAAAGAAGCAGGAAAAGGTCAGGCCATCTTTAGAAGCAATACTGGAAATGGGCCAGGAAACACTCAGGTCAGCAAGGCAAAATTAATAGTCTGGGAAGTGCCTTGCTCAGTTTTGTTCCTTAAACTTTTCTCTACTATATAATAGTATCTTAAAGGACTAAAGTGATGGAAGAGATAAGAGAAATTATATTATTTTTAATAAGTAATGAAAAAGGCCAGATTCAGAAGTTGGAACCAAGAAGCAGCTAACAAAGCAGTTCAGTTTCCCTCCATTTAAATGCTAAGTTACAAGGTCTAGGGGACCTAAAAGGGACCAAGCTAGCTAAAATTGCCCTCTCCTTCAATAGTAAAATATTGGCAACTCTCTGTAAATGGGTAGAGACAGTAAGCTCATCTGAGAAAATAAAGCCCTAAAGTTCATTCATTGTGAAGGCTAGAGACCTTTCCATATGTTAGAATAATAAGTAGCACCCAAATGATTGCTTAAGGGCTAAGGATTTCTAGAAGTTATAACCAGCTCAGAAAGAACAAAGGGAGCACCTAATAGCTGCCATTGTGAATCTTTAACTCATTTCTTGCAGGAGTAACAGGAATTATTTCCTTTCTTTCTCTCTACTTTAATCATATTTTTACTAAAATAAACCCTTGATAAAACTTTCACCTTGCAAGCCTTTCCTTTTTGTGAGATACCCTGAAATGCTTTTCACAGGAGAATCTCAAGGACCTATAATTTTGTGTAGAAACTGGAAATCTGAGGGAACCCTTCATCGATTCTAAAAGTGCCTTGGGCCAACTGTGGTCTTCAACTGGAGAAGTTCTGGTAGAAGAATAGAGAGACCTCAATCCCCTAAGCCTGTGAATCATTGGAATTGGGAAAATTTCTCATATGAGAGCAGCACACAAAGAATCAAGGCTGAGCAAAGTGGGCGAAGCCCTAGTGCCGGACATCTGCTTACTCCTCCCTTCTAGCCCAGAGGCTCCATACCGGTGTATAATATTCCATGATGGGGTAGTGCAGCTTGTTGCCTTTGCTGGCCCGGCCTGTCAAGAAGCAAGTCTGGCAAATATCCACATTAAATTGTTTCAGACTCCGGTACCTTGGGGAGAGGAGATATACAAGGAAAGATAATCCAGTGTGCCATAGTACCCTTACCCATCCCCTCTACATCCAAATACACACACATGTGAGACGGAGGTGGAGCATGGAGTCATAACATTCTCAACCTCCTATACACAGCAGTGACTGAGCCTTATTCTAGAGACCATACTCTCCATAAAATCACAAGCCCAGTTTCCCCGGAAATATGAGGAAATAGTATTGAACAGTCTATTATTTAAAGGTTAAGAAGAGAAGCAGGGGTAAAGATCCCTTTGTGATATCTTGAAGCATGACTTGAAGGTTCCACAATATAAGGTACCACCGCCTATGTCAGCGAACTTAATACAAACACAATTTATTCACTACCTCTGGTTAAGATGGATGAAAGTATTTCCATATGTTACTTATAATAATAACTCTATTATTTCAGAGTATAGAAGAGCCTTTCATATTTACTTTGAAAGCCTAATTGCCTGGACTTAGCAACAGAGAAGAGTAACACCCACCCACCCCACCCCCACCCATGCCCTGAGCTACCACTAGGAGCTGAGTAAACTTGGACAAGATACATTCTACCTCTGTGCCTTGTTTTCTCATTTAAAGTAGAGTTTTGGCCAGTGCTGGTGACTCATGACTGTCATCCAAGCTACTCAGGAGGTTGACATCTGAGGATCATGGTTCAAAGGCAGCCAGGGAAGGAAAGTCCATGAAAGTCTTATCTCGAATGAACCACCGAAAAGCCAGAAGTGGAGCTGTAGCTCAAATGGTAGACCACTAGCCTTGAGCCAAACAGCTCAGGGACAGTGCTCAGGCTCTGAGTTTAAGTCCCAGGATACACACACACACACACACACACACACACACACACGCACATGTGCGCATAGTGTGTGTAATTGTGTGTTGTTAGTGCTTTAAAAATGTAAAAATTTGAATTTTTTCAGGATGAAAGCAAAATTCAGGATATAGTTAGTTTTGGAGGAAAGTAAGGGAGTGAAATCAGGGATATTTCAAATGTATTATAATACTGTTACAGTCCTTACATTTGGTTATAGATTTACATTGCAGGGTGCTGGGTAAAGTTCTTACCACTTGGGGCTGGGGATATGGCCTAGTGGCAAGAGTGCTTGTCTCGTATACATGAGGCCCTGGGTTCAATTCCCCAGCACCACATATGCAGAAAATGGCCAGAAGTGGTGCTGTGGCTCAAGTGGCAGAGTACTAGCATTGAGCATAAAGAAGCCAGGGACAGTGTTCAGGCCCTGAGTCCAAGCCCCAGGACTGGCCAAAAAAAAAGTTCTTACCACTTCACAAGAGCTAGCTGTTAAAATTTCAAATGTTTTCTAAGTCTGTTGTGAAGCACAGCCATTATTAAAAATGAAATTATAAATCTTCAAAATAAATAAATGATCTGAAAAAGGTAGTTAATACTCAACATTCACCTCTTCTTAATTACTTTACCATTATCTATCTTTTTGAAACTATTTACTACAGATTGTGGATCCTTTTATTTGAAATGCTTAAGACCAGAAGAGCTTCAGATGTTAGAATTTTTACGTTTTTTTACTTACTTGTACAGACTGCTGATTAAACATCCTTAATTTCTGATTAATGGCTTTGGGATATTCAGCTAGTATCTCTATGGTGCAGACACTATAAATACTATATATCTTTTCCTGATCTCTGCTCAGGAACATCTTGTAGATAACATGGCATGGACAGGTGTGTGTGTGTATGTATGGAGTTTCCATCACAGAAATGCTACAACTCACTTTTCTTTTTTTTTCCTTCTGGAAGTTGATTGTGGACCACTTGCTGACACACCACTTGATACACTGGTATTTTTACAATGTTCACTATACACTTTGGTAGGTCTATAGTACTTGAGATTACAGCCAAAACATAATAGGACACCATTTCCAATTTGAGAAAATGCTAAACATTCTGCACTTAAAATTATTACTACAATATATACTAACACATAAAAGATGTGCCTTATCAATTATAATAGTTAAACAATGTGTTGTATTATACTGGGTTATGTGTATCATTACTTATTTATGATTATTATCAAGGCAGCAAGTATTGTTCTCCTTACCTGAACCCTTTGATAGGACACTGCCTACAGATAGAGCACTTGGTTTGATGCTTCACTTGCTCAGCAATGGTGACGCGATGCAGAACAGCTAGCCACACCATGGACTGGGGCTCCAAGTTGACCCACTCCAGGAACTGGGAAGCTTCAATGACTGGCTTCCCAGTGCTCTAAGGAAACAAGAAATCCCATGAAAATCACTGAAGCCTCAAGTATCTTGTCTTTAGCTCTTAAAGAATCAGGGGAACCAGAAGAGTCTAGGTCAGCATGTTTTCCAGTGGTGTCCACTTTTGGCTGTGTCTTAGATTAAGTTGATATCCTTTAGGGCAGTACTCTAACCCCAGACCAAAGAACTCTCAGTCCCAGCTTTTCATCCCCACACACTCTCCTACCCCTGACCAATTCAAAATATATATTTGAGCCTTCCTTCCCTTCTTCACACTTGTCCTCCCCTTCTCTTCCCTTCCACTATCCCTGTTCAGTTTCATACTTACAAAACGAAAGCAACTACGAACACTGGGCTCCACATTGCTTCCCCCAAAGGCTGCAACTTCACCCAGCTGACGGGGCACCTGAATGGCCTCATGAAGCAGGACACCAAGGTGGCGTTGATCACATTGGCTGCCAGAGTTGGCCACTTGGCTGAAGAGGTCTGCTAGACCACAATCAAGAAATGACCAGTCCAGTGTAGGAATGCCAGGAGAATGAGATGAGAGGACGAGTAGAAGAGGAAGACAGGGGGAGAAAATAACCACTGAATTAATGACTTCTTTTGTGTGGGTGAAAGCAACTGGGGATTTAATCCAGGACTATTGAATTATTTCCACAGCCACATTTGCTTTTTAAATGTTTCATCTGAAATACATTTACTAAGTTTCCCAGCCTGGCTTTGAACTTCAAATCTTTCTTCCCCAGCCTGATGAGTATCTGAAATGACAAGTATGTGTTGTCAAGCGCAAAATATCTAGAGATCCGTCCTAGAAGCCAAGAAGATTTTTTTTTTTTGGCCTTTCCTGGGGCTTGGACTCAAGGCCTGAGCACTGTCCCTGGTTTCCTTTTGCTCAAGGCTAGCACTCTGCCACTTGAGCCACAGTGCCACTTCTGGCCATTTTCTATATATGTGGTGCTGGGGAATTGAACCCAGGGCTTCATGTACACCAGGCAAGTGCTCTTGCCACTAGGCCATATTCCCAGGCCCCCAAGAAGATTTTTTTGTTTTTGTTTTGTTGTTTTTCCAGTCCTGGGGCTTGGAATCAGGGCCTGGGCACTGTCACTGAGCTGCTTTTGTTCAAGGCTAACACTCTTTCTCTTGAGCCACAGCTCCACTTTCTGCTTTTTTCTGTTTATGTGGTGTTGAGGAACTGAACCTAGGGCTTCATGCATGCTAAGCAAGCACTCTACCACTAAGCCACGTTCTCAGCCCTCATAAGACTCTTGTCTCCAATAAACTACTCACAAAAAGCCGAAAGTAGTGCTGTGGCTCAAGTGGTGGAGCCCTAGCCTTGAGCACAAAGAGACTCAGTGACAGCACCCAGGCACTGGGTTCAAGCCCCGTACCTGACAAAAAAGAAGCATAAGAGAATGTGAGATAGAGAAAGAGAAAGCACTGGCTATAACAGCAATTTCAGACACAAATATGTCACCCTTGAGAAAGCAGATTACTGAAAAAAACAAGATCAGAGCCATGGACTCCAGGCTCACCGAACGTGCATTATCAGCAGACTTCTGTCTACTCAGGAGAGGGTAGCTTCATATAGAATGAAACTGATGGGGCTGGGAATATGGCCTAGTGACAAGAGCGCTTGCCTCCTACACATGAAGCTCTTGGTTCAATTCCCCAGCACCACATATATGGAAAACGGCCAGAAGGGGCGCTGCGGCTCAGGTGCCAGAGTGCTAGCCTTGAGCGGGAAGAAGCCAGGGACAGTGCTCAGGCCCTGAGTCCAAGGCCCAGGACTGGCCAAAAAAAAAAAAAAAGAATGAAACTGATGTAATCTCTCAGTTATCTCTCAGTTGTCCATACATAAGGAAGATCTGACAAGGATAACTGGAGAAGTGGCACTAACTCAAAGCATCTGATCATCTTAAAATGACCCCATGTGCTTTCAGAATATACTATGGTGTTGGTATTTGAATAGAGACTGTATTGGTCCTTCTAGGACATCCTCAATTTCAGTCCTACCTTAGTGAATTTCTTCCAGAGCTTACTATCTGTCTCATACTTTATCTAAGGCCTAGAAAATATACAGAAGCAAAAGGCAAAAACCTAGGTTTGAGCCCTGGATCCATTGCTAACTAGATGTAGAATCTTGAGTCATTTCCTTGAAACTGGGTATAATCACTGCCTACTGCATCTTAAAGGAATGTTGGGCAAAGCAAATAATATCCTAACTACAAACATGCTTGGAAATGTGCCTCTCTACGTAAAGTTTCACCAGACCACTGTCATCTCTATTCTGTGATGCACTGTAGCAATGATCATCTGCCACTTAGATTCGGTTCATTGGTGCTTATAAATGATTTTTGTATATTTCTGTCTCTTCATCTAAGCTGTGAAGTACTTGAAGAAGTGAACACATCTAATTTTTGTTTTGTCAGTCATATGATTTGGATCCAGGGCTTGGGAACTGTATCTGAGTTCTTTCTCTTAAGGCTAGTGTTCTACTACTCTAAGCCACAGCTCCACTTTCAGTTTTCTGGTGGTCAACTTGAACCATGATGCTCAGATCTCAACCTCCTGAGTAGCTAGGATGACAAGAGTGAGCCACCAGTCCCCAGCTTAACCTCATCATTTATCCCATTTACTAGAGAAGTCAATACCTCTTAGGACTCAACACTTAATGATACTGCTGCACAAAAGTCCAAAATGTTGAACACAATGGAGGAAGGAATGGAAAACAATCAGACCATAAACCATAAAGGTTGAAAACTACATAAGTGGCTAGGTGGTGATGGCTCATGCCTATAATCCTAGATACTCAGGGGCTGAGATTTGAGGATCATGTTTCAAAGCCAGCCCAAGGAGGAAAATCTTTGAGACTCATCTCCAACTAACTACCCCAAAACTAGAAGTAGACTCAAGTATAGAAATATGAAGTATAGACTCAAGCTAGAAGTATGACTCAAAGTGATAGAGCACTAGCCTTGAACAAAAAGGCTCAGGGACAGTGCTCAGGCCCTATGACCAAAATTCCCCCCCACCTCAAACAAAAAAAAACACTACAGAAGTACACATTTTCCACCTCCTGGGAAAATGTGCGTTATTGAACCCTGTCTGTGTAATGACAGGAGAAATTTCTAAGAGAATGTGAGACACAGCTAAAGCTTCAAATATGGAGACAGCTATGCCTGATAAGCCATGGGGAGTAGAAAAAGAAAGTCAGGTCTTCTAGGAAGTCAGTGCAGAGTCTGAATAAGCACATGCATTTGATCAGAAGGAAGCAAACCTACAGAGTGACACCAGCAATAAAAACAAGCCTTAGGTCCATCTTGGCCTTTGGCTATCATGGACTCTTTGCAATAGCCAGCATCAGGAAGCAGGGTAAGGTGTACAAGTACACCCTCTGTGAAGTCATATGACCTTCCTTCTGCTAATCTTATACTTTCTCCTCCTTATGATACCCCTCCCAACAACACTACACAACACTCTGGTTGTACTCACACTGAAGTTTTTCCTTCACTTCTGTGCCACATAGGCATGCAATACCAGTCTTAAAGGACAACGCCCGCATCTTTCCACTGCGACCACTAGGTTAAAAAGAAGAGAATGAGAATATGAGGGCTGGGGATATGGCCTAGTGGCAAGAGCGCTTGCCTCATATACATGAAGCCCTGGGTTCGATTCCCCAGCACCACATATACAGAAAATGGCCAGAAGTGGCACTGTGGCTCAAGTGGCAGAGTGCTAGCCTTGAGCAAAAAGAAGCCAGGGACAGTGCTCAGGCCCTGAGTCCAAGGCCCAGGACTGGCAAAAAAAAAAAAAAAAAAAAAGAGAGAATGAGAATATGAGGGTATGTAAAGGCTTAACATTGTGATAGCCATTTTCTGGACTGTGTTGATCCCAGAAGGACTCAGGACATCTGTGGTCCATGCTGAGTTGCATCTAAGTCCACTATGGCAGTAACCCCTTCCCACCAGGACCACTGGAAATATCTCATTGAATTTATTCTAGAGATCACCAGGACCAAAAGTCATTACCTATCAAACACATTGAGCAGCCAGTTGAGACTCATGTCTACACATAGTGGCACATTGACTAGGATGCCTCTCTCCTCCTCTAGCCGCTCATATAAGGCAGTCAGGCAGTGAATGACCTCCACCACATCCATCACATGTTCACTGGCTTGCAAATCATGCTCATTGAAGATCTCCAGGGCTGTAGTTAATGTTACCAGATCCACTGGAAAGGAGATGAGAGAGGGAAAGAATGGAGCCAAAAGTAGAATCTCGGGGAATAGATCAAGAGATAAAAATATCAGCAGTCTTAAAGTTCAATCAATCTTCAGGCTAATCATTTTTAAATATGGAAGAATGACGTTATGTCTTTTGCAGAGAAACGGATAAACCTCAAAAATTATGTGAATTAAGTGAAGTAAGTCAGGCTCAAAGAGACAAAGGGTACATTTTCTCTCAAATATAGAAGTTAGATCTAAATTATAAATATATTTGCAAATATCTACAAGGTCATGTGCATATATATACAAACATGTCAACTAAGGTATAGTAGATATAAGAGAGTATTCCAATGGTGTAATTCCTTTGAACAATGAACTCACAATCTAACAAAATGAAAGCCAGGAAGCTCAATCATGTATTGTCAGAGTCGGGGGATAGGCCAGGGTGGGTGGGCAGATGAATGGAGAGAGGAAGGATGGATGAATGCAGTCATAATAGTAAATGTAAATATGTGAAAATTGAACTAGTAAATTGAGGAAATACATGAGAATGAGAAAGATTGGGGAGAATGATAAAGGTGGTCACATCTGTTTGAGGTACACTGTACTCACAAACTGACATGTTTACTTGAAACCCATTTGTACAACTACTTAAGGATAATAGTAAAAGTTTTTCCTTTACCAAGGAAGGGGAAGACAGTAAAAAGTCCTCTAAATTGACTCAGCATATTTCTATAACCACATGTTCTTTGATACAAGTTTCAAGAAGATAGTGATGGGTGAATAAACTCCTTTGCCCACATTACACAAACTCCTAAAAAATCATATTTCATTTTAAGTTTCTCTGACTTTGCACAGATTTCAACTGTAAATAGGCTTGTCCATGAACTTTTTAGATACTAACTGTGAAGACTCAGGTATGGCTGGATAAATGTGATATATCAGAAACCATTTTCATTGTCTCCAATGCTAATGGCCTAGCCAGATATTTCTAGGCCAAAAAGTTTGAATGAAAAGTGCCTCTGAGAAAGGACTATCTTTACCTCCAAAACACTGGCATTTGCTGTTAAATCTAATAACGAGATTAAGGTACACCATGTATTTCCTGTCACAAAGCAGAATCTTGATTTTCTTTTTGTGTACCAGTACTGGGACTTCAACTCAGGGCCTTGCACTCTTGTTTGGCTCTTTTGCTCAAAGTTGGTTCTCTAGTACTTGAACTACAGCTCCATTTTCTGCATTTTGGTGGTTAATTGCAAATAAGCCTCTCATGGACTTTTCCTGCCTGATTGGTTTCAAAACTACAATCCTCAGATCTCAGCTTCCTGAATAGCTAGGATTACACACATGAGCTACCAAGTACCTAGCTGTTGCTTGGTTTTCCATGTTGATCAGGGAAAGAAGACAAGGAGTTAGATAGCTATAGGGTTAATTTGGAAACAAGTCTGTGGCTTGGGGGAAATGGAAGAATCCTGGAAAGAGCACAAGGAGAGTTCACATCAAACCAATCAACACTCTTGGCTAAGATAGGATGATAGTTGTAAGAAAGCATCCAGATAAAGAGCAGGAGGATGGGAATAAAAGCCACAGGAGGGGGAAAAATTGGGAGAAAAATGAGGAAGAGGATAACACTGTTCAAAAATAAATGTATTCATTACCTTACTTATGTAACTGTAACCCCTCTGTACATTACCTTGACCATAAAATTTAAATGGAAAAAAAAGCTACGGGAAAGTGCAAGGAACACCTACAGCGCAGGGCCTTCTGTACTCTGCGGAGCTTCATGGCAGTGCGATAAGCCGAGAACTTAATGTTGTTCAGATCAGCTGCAAAAAATGGAAAAATACCCACTCAGATCATGGAAATGCAAAATAGAAGTACAATAAGACACCATATTACATACACAAGATTGGCATAAAATAGAAGTCTGAGGATAGCAAGTGTGAACAAGATATGCATGAATGACAACTGCCAGTGCAAGTGTGAACTAATATAATCACTGGAAAACAACCTGGTATTACCTAGTAAAATGGAACGCTCACGTATTCTATCACCTAGCTAGCAATACATACCCCACAGCAATAATTTACAAACATCTTTGTAATCAAGACTCACTGTAGAAAGTCCATTTTCTAATAATCCAATATAAACATACATATTCCACAAAGCAATTCCTTACTGGATTTAATAAGATAAAAATGTGAAATAAATACCAAATTTGACTCTTGATAAAGATGTTACATATTGATATTTCCTAATCCATTTCAGCTTTTTCAAAAGCTTACTATAACCCACTGAAATGTTGTTGTGACCTGTAGACCAAAAACACACCTTGGAGAAACCCTTGAATACAGGTAGTAGAAGACATGTGCAAGAACTCCTTCACAACATTATTCTTGGAGCTCCAAACTAGAAACCTGTGTGTCTACCAAGAGTAAAATGGATGAAGAAACTGCTGTATCTGATGGTACAATCTATGACAGAAAAATGAATGAATTTGCCTCGTAACATTTTTTTTAATACCGGGGCTTAAATTTGTGGTCTCACACTCACACTTGGCTTTTTTGCTCAAGGCTGACACTCTACCACTTAAGCCACACCTCCACTTCTGGCTTTTTGCTGATTAATAGGAGATAAGATTCTTGCAGATTTTTCTGCCTGGGCTGACTTTGAACCATGATTCTCAGATCTCAGTCTTCTGAGTAGCTCAGATTATAGACATCAACCACCAGTGCCTGGGTTTAGATTGTATTTTTATAGCGTCTCACGTTTTTGCTTATGGCCACCCTCAGACTGTGATCCCACTATTTGTTATGCTATCTGCTTAGCTAAGAAGACAGGTACATACTTCTGTGCTTGAATTTGGGTTGAGATGGTGATAATGATAATTTTTTTTCTTGAACTCTGATCCTTTCTAGTTCCACCTCCCAGGTAGCTCATGAGCCACTGTATCAGATCATGAGTTTCTCTTAGTAGGCAAAGATAAAGCACCCAAGATTCATACTCATAGCCATCTACACAGTGCCTTTCGAGGGAGATTAGTCCTTAAACCTACAAGCATAACTCCCTAGCATGATGAGAAAAATGGTCCTGGGAAAAATGTATAGGCTCCGTATGAGAAACTACAGAGGTGAAAGGAAGGAAGACTGTGGAAGAAAGGACTAGGCATTCACTCCCCCCCACACTTGTTTATTGATTGATATTTCCTTCTTTTCTTTAAATCACTTTATTTCAGCATGATTCCTACAGAAAAAGCTCTACAGATGTAATGTATATAACTTGGTGAATTTGGAAACACCATGAAACTATCATCATCTGCAAGTTTCCTCCCATCTTTTTATCTTTTTATTTGTGTATAAGTCATTAGAACATTTATTGTAAGATCTACTCTCTTAAATTTGTAAGTATAAAAATGGTATTGTTAGCGATAGGCATTACAATACAATAGGTCTGTAGAACTTATCCATCTTTGTAGACTTTTTTTTTTTTTTAGCCAGTCCTGGGCCTTGGACTCAGGGCCTGAGCACTGTCCCTGGCTTCCTTTTTGCTCAAGGCTAACACTCTGCCACTTGAGCCACAGCACCACTTCTGGCCGTTTTCTGTATATGTGGTGCTGGGGAATTGAACTCATGGCCTCATGTATACGAGGCAAGCTCTCTCGCCACTAAGCCATATCCCCAGCCCATTTTTGTAGACTTTGATGAGTATTTCTCCATTTCCTCTTCTCTTTAGCCTGACAACCACTATTCTACTCTGTGATTCTATGATTTTTTTTTTTTTGCCAGTCCTGGGCTTGGACTCAGGGCCTGAGCCCTGTCCCTGGCTTCTTTTTGCTTAAGGCTAGCACTCTACCTCTTGAGCCACAGCACCACTTCTGGCCGTTTTCTGTATATGTGGTGCTGAGGAATTGAATCCAGGGCTTCATGTATACGAGGCAAACACTCTTGCCACTAGGCCATATACCCAGCCCCGATTCTACGATTTTGACTAAATGTATTTATTTATTTTTGTGCCAGTCCTGGGACTTGAGCTGGGGTCTTGGGCCCTGTTCCTGAGCTTTTGTACTCAAGACTAGGGCTCTACCACATGAGTCACTTCCACTTTTTTGTGGTTAATTGGAGATAAGAGTCTCTTGGACTTTCCTGCCCATGCTGGCTTCAAAGCATGATCCTCAGATCTCAGTCTTCTGAGTGGCTAGAGAAAAGGTGTGAGACACCAGCATTGGGTGAAATTAACTATTCTAGATTTATTATTTAAGTGGGATCATGTGATATTTTTCTTTCTGAGTCTAGCTTAAGTTCAGTCACTTAAGTTCACTTAAGTCACTTAAGTCACTTAAGTTCAGGCTAGTCCCTATTGTCACAAATGTTGTCTTAAGGTTAGGAAGTATTCCATTTTGTATCTATAATTTATTGTCTTTTTTCATCTATCCACTAATGGACATTATGGTACAACTTTACAAATCCCCAATCTACACAGGAACCCCATATTCTTACCTAGGGTTTGGTATAACTCAGTCATCTTGGGATGGTCCCAGCATGTGGTCTGAGCCTGGTGGCTACAAACAAAATAATCAATATCACCAACATCCCCACACCCAACATCTGTGTGCACACATCAATCAGCAATAGATAGGATGCAAGAAGCTGCAGGTGAACTCTCAAGACTCCAAAGCACAAGAGTTCACCTTACCCAAGTAGAATCTTGGGCTCTTGAGATGTTGAGATGAGTAGGAGGAAAACCAGACTGGAGGGAGAAATACCCATGGACAAGAAATAACAGAGATGCTTGGCAAAATACAAACAAGTGAGGAGGTAGGCAGGTAACTGACCCAGTTCTGATTCAGATGATCACTTACTTGATGTAGTAAGGAACTTTATTGGGTGAAATTGCTCTTTCCCAGGGAACCTGGACAGAGGCTAGTAAAGAAGAGAACGAAAGTTGGCCATTGATATTCTCCAGGCCCCCTGGCCATTGCCCTATTCTATCTTCCTCAAAAGGTGGTAAGTCCCCAAAAGCGATATCTGACACCTGCTGCCAACTGTTAATAGCCCTTGAGGATATGGTAAACACTTCTAATACACACACCTCTCTCCCTGATGTTAGAGAGAAGAGAAGGTAGAAGTTGTCACTGATATCCTAACATATCAGTGACATGGTTAAAGCATGAGTACAAATACTTGACCATGACCACCCTAACATTCTCCTCCCTAAGCTCATCACCATTTCATCCATTCAACTGTAGGGTCTAAAGTTTACTTTCCTCTTGGGGCTCAAAATCCTTCCATTAGACCAATTTTCTCAGCCCTGTAGGACAGAGGGAAATGGTAGTGCCCTTTTCTCTCTCATGAGGAACTCTAGAAACCTATACCTTCTCAGCCTTATGTCTTTATCTTTAATGACCTTCCAGGAGAGGCTCTGAGTATAGTATATGTCAGTATGGCTACATATTACTAATTGAAATAGTAATGATTCCACCCATTGTTAACATTTATTGAGTTCCAGCTATGTGCTAGATATCATGCTCATGGTGTGGAGGAGCATATCTATTTTTTCTTTTCTGTGCATTCTAATCATTTCCACTGTTAATCCCTTGATCTGGGCCACCATCATCCCTCATCTAGATTATTGCAATTTTCTTCCTAACAGGTCTCTCTGCTCTTATTATTGCACCTCAGCAATCTATACTGAACAATCTATTCTCGAAGTATACAAAAGACGATGTCATTCTTCACCTCAAATCTTGTCAAATGTTCTTTATTCCACTTGGAACAAATCTTAATGTTCTTACTTTCACCATCAAAACTGTCTGTGTTCTGGCCTCTCTGCTCTTGTCTCTGTTTTCTTTCACGTGGCCCTCCTTGCTGTTCCTTAGCACATTCCTGATTTAAGGAACTGGAATCACTGTCTGAAATGTTCTTCCTTTGGAGACCTACATAGTTCACACTTACCTCCTGTATTTCTCTGCCCAACTGTTCTCCCAGGAAGGCCTATGCAACACCTCTTCTCTTTAAATCCAGAACTCTCTATACATGCCTTCATATCTTTAATTTCCCCAGAGTACTTTCCCATAATTGACCTTATACATACTTTATTCATTTGTTTCTGATCTGGCATCCTTTATTACAATGATAGCTGTCCAGACATAAGCATTTCTGCGTTTTGTTCACTAATATGACCCCAATGCCTAGAAAAGTACTTGGCCCACAATAAATATTGTTGAACAAATAAAGTAATTTAATATCTACAGCCTAGTGAGCTAGGTAACATCCCCTTGCTTGCAGATGAGAAAATTGAGATGGCTTTATGCTATTTTTCCCCCAGTTTTTACAGCTAATAAGATACAGTGACTCAGACCCAGATCTTGCTGAGGAAGCTTGTCCTTTTCATCACTACACTATATTACTTTATCCTTGTTGCCCCCAGGGTCCAACAGTGGTTGAGGTTCTGCTAAGTGAAATTCAGTTTGGCTCACGTACAGGATAGGAAGTGCTGGGACCCAGGCCCAAAGTCTCTGTGAGCATCCTGGAGCTGCTTAAGCCTCTCACCAACTGATGCCTATGGAAAGAACAGAAAAGAAGGCTGTGGATTCATGTTAGCTATTTAGTGTGGGCTGTGTATCTTTCTGAGCTCTCATAGGCTGTTTTTTTCTCCTGTTCTAGCCCCTCCCACCACCATTCCTCCTTGAGCAGCTTTGGAAAATGCCTCCCTAATTTCAATCACTTTTGCCTGGTTTCTGTCTATCCTGAGTGCTCACATCTAGATAAGCCCTTCTACTTCTTCAGTTCAATCACTCCTTGCAGCTTAGAGGTTAAGAAGTTGTTTATGGCCTCGGGGCATGGACTCAGAGCCTGAGCACTGTCCCTGGCTTCTTTCTGCTCAAGGCTAACACTGTACCACTTGAGCCATAGTGCCACTTCTGGCCTTTTCTGTTTATGTGGTGCTGAGGAATTGAACCCAGGGCTTCATGCATGCAAGGCAAGAACTCTACTGCTAAGCCATATTCCCTGCCCTGATCTCCACATTTTGTACTATGTTTTTCCATGTAGATCATTTCAGCAGTTTCCTCAGAACCTAATTATATTGAGGTGCCTTCTCGTGGTTCTTCTACCTGGAGTTGTTTCCACCGGATGTTGATCTGCTCCAGAGCCCGGGAGTTTTCCATTGACAAGTGTACATCAGAAATGGCAAGTTGGTGGGCCAGATCATTTACCAACTTCACTCCATCCTTCACAGGGGAGAATTCTTCTTTGAACAGCTGGAGAACCAGGACCCAAGTGTCACAACAGACAGTGAATGGGAAAGAGGACCTGTTAGTCATTTCCCTCAACTCCTTCCTTTCTATCCTGAAGATTTATTTCAACAATACAATATCAGTGTTTGTCTAGGCAACTACACTAAGTTATTGGTGGCCACGGTTCATATCCTCTTCTTCTCATCTCCAAAAACCAGGAAAAGAGAAGATGGTAGGAGAGTAAGGACAAAAAAAACAAAAAAACAGCCCCAAATCTAGAAAATAAATCAAGAGAGGCTGAGTTGTAGTACAGGCAACAATGGAATCTCATCAGGAGGAACACTGTCAAATTTCAATGGGTATTGTAGCCAGGAGAGGGATCTTGCATACCTTAATAGCTTGGATGTGGTCTGGGAGTGAATCAATAAAGAGATCCCCAATGGGCTCCCACGTGGCTCGAACTCCCTCAGCTTGAGTCAGGGCAGTGCTCAACTCTTCCATTGCTGCTTGGATTTCCAACAACTGTTCTAGAGTGCGCTCAATATGGCGATGTTGGTCCACACAACGGGCTGTCAGCTTCTCCCATAGTTCACTGGCTACTGTTGCCTGCTTCCACACAAAGCGGCTGAGATTCTGGATCCGCTGTCTGGAAGAGGTATCTGCAAGTGCAGGCAGGAAGCCAGGTCAGGCTAATCAGGGAGAGGAGATCCAGGAAAAGGCAGAGACAAAGACAACCCTTTGTAAAATGTGTGTGCGTATGTGCTTGTTTATATATTCATACTTACACAAATCCATGGGCAAACTCCTATTATCCATTTAGGTTTTTAAAGACAACCTATTTATTTTGACATTGTTATCAATTCACGTGCAATAATATGGGATAGCACAGAGATCTCATGCATCCTTAACTCAAAATTGGTAAAACGATAATACAATGTTCTACCCACAGTTTGACATTGATATAACCCATTATTTTTGTTAATTGTCCCCTAGTTTTATTTGTATTCGTTCTGGAGGTGCTTGTGTATACTGACATACATATAGTTTTATGCAGGGTTATCACCTGTTGGTTCATGTCCACCACCATAGTCAAGAGAGTTTTGCTTTTTCCTCCATCCTATATTCTGGAGGATTTCCTCACATTAAAAAACATGGCAAGATAGTGACAACATTTTAGAAGAGATGTAGAGAGAGAAATCATCTAGTTCCTGTTCACATAACTCTGGAATTTGATTTGTCCATTTATGTCTACTGTTGATTTAATATGCAAAGCAGAGAGACATTTTATTCTCTTAGTCTAAGAGAGATTGGTATTCATACTCCTAGCTCTTCCACTCGATTCAGTTTTAGATTTCTTCTTGGTCCCTCAGACTTCTGCCTCCAAGAAGATTCAGAGCCCCCAAAACTCTAAGCTAATTAGAATTATCTTGCTCTGTTTTGAACTTGTCCTGAGGCCTGTTGAGCAGCAAATTAAGTACTGGCTCTCCTATTGAGAGGCTAGAAATAAACTGAGAAAGTAAAAGGAATTGACAAAGGGCTCAATCAAGGAAAGATCCTTGCCATCTTGTTCACCCTTATTTCAGAGGGTTCAGAATATATCCTGGAAAAAGGGACTTGCTGGACCACCACTCAGAACTAATCTTCAGGGGTTCAGCCTTACTTTAAACCTTATTTGACTCTAGTCAGGGTGCCTTTACCAAGTAAAAGAGAAAACCAGGTCCACCATCAAGAAGCCACTATCACTAATTTTTTTTTTATTTGAAGGCTATTCTTTTGTTGATGGTTGATAACTGCATCACAACAGATCTTTATTTTGGAATATAGCAAAATGGCTTTTTGAAGGACCATACTGCTATTTTTACTTGTAGAGTCTGTTTTTTTCATTTGATTTTTTAAAAAACATTCTCATGCATTATTCAAAAATGGCCAGCCTGGGCAAAATAAAATAGGTGATTCTCTATCTCCAATTCACCAGCAAAAAGCCAGGTAGAGGTGTGGCTCAAGTGATAGAGTACCAGCCAAGCAAGCAAGCTGGATAAGTGTGAAGCTCTGAGTTCAAACCCCAGTACTATAAAAAAAAGTAACACAATTCAACTAACCAAACAAACAAAAACCATCTCACATGTGATGCGCCAAAGAGCGTTGGGTGACATGCTCATGACTTCTGCTTCAGATTCTGTCCTCTTTGCCTTTTGTTAAGATTATGAATCTTGGGGCTGGGAATATGGCCTAGTGGCAAGAGTTCTTGCCTCTTACACATGAAGCTCTAGGTTCGATTCCCCAGCACCACATATATGGAAAACGGCCAGAAGGGGCGCTGTGGCTCAGGTGGCAGAGTGCTAGCCTTGAGTGGGAAGAAGCCAGGGACAGTGCTCAGGCCCTGAGTCCAAGGCCCAGGACTGGCCAAAAAAAAAAAAAAAAAAAAGATTATGAATCTTACTCCTCTTAACTTTGGATTCATAAAATGAAACTATCTTTCCAGATATCAGGTGAGAGCAGTTCCCAAAGAAGGGGCTGAAGAGTGGAAGACCACATACCTTTGCTTTCAGGATTAGGCTCCTCCAGTTCCTCAAATGGATGCTGGGACAGAAAGGCCTGAGCTGACTCAAGCACAGAATAGATGTAAGGGCCCCGAGACTTGACTTCTTCCATAAAGGCCTGTGAAGTTTAGCAGAATGGTCACCAAGAAAAAAAAAATCTCAATTGCTTTAAATTCTAACCTGTGTTTAATAATCTTATTTCTCAGTGAATTACTAGATTATTTGGGGTTACCTAGAAAGAAAATGGTATAGCTCTCCTTAGAGGCCCAAGAGTAGATAACACTGGAATGAGTCTGGTCATGCCAGAGGGTAGAGAGAAATGTAGGGATCTTTCGTTTTCTAGAAAAAGCATACAGCTCCGAGCTCCATTGGTGCGATCTGTTAGTGCACGATACTTATACAGAAAAAGCATACAGTTCCCTGTAAGGTATTTAGAAAAATTACAAGCCAGATAGGCAGAATTTCTACTAAGATTTTGTTTATGGTTTTTCAAAATAGAAATATAACATACAAATCAAAAGTGTTCAGTTTAATGAATTCCATAGAATGAATTTTACCTGTGGAGCAAGTACTGAGTCCTACACTTAGATTCCTTCCAGTCCTGTCTCAACATCTTCAACAGTAGCTTGTAAAATCACCAATTAGTTTTGACTACTTTTGAACCTTATATCATCACACATGTCCCCATTTGCATCTGCCTTTTACTCACTCAACACACTGCCTGCTCCTTCCAAGGCTGGGTAGGGAATGTTAGTTGTGAGGCCCATATGAGGCTTGTGAAATCATTTGGTCTAGCCCTGTCAAGGAAATCAAGGAAACTATAGGCAGTACTAAAAAGTCAGTAAATTTCAGAGATATTTTCTTTCTTTCTTTCTTTCTTTCTTTCTTTCTTTCTTTCTTTCTTTCTTTCTTTCTTTCTTTCTTTCTTTCTTTCTTCTTTCCTTCCTTCATTTCTTTCTCTCTCTCTCTCTTTCTTTCTTTCTTTTTTTCTTTGTTTTTTTTTTGCCAGTCCTGTGGCTTGAACTCAGGGCCTGAGCACTGTCCCCGAGCTTCTTTTTTTTCAAAATTTTATTATCAAACTGATGTACAGAGAGGTTACAGTTTCCTATGTTACGCATTGGATACATTTCTTGTACTGTTTGTTACCTTGTCCCTCATACCCCCCTTTCCCTTCCCCCCCCCCCCCCGGAGGTGTTCAGTTGTCCCTGAGCTTCTTTTTGCTCCAGGCTAGCACTCTACCACTTGAGCCACAGCACCACTTCTGGATTTTTCTGTTTATGTGGTATTGAGGAATTGAACCCAGGGTTTCATGCAAGGGAGGCGAACACTCTACCCCTAAGCCACATTCCCAGCCTCTCAGAGATTTTTTTTCCAAACCAAAATTCAATAGATCTAGGCCCATGAATGATGTTATGAATATGCAAATGATCTGGGTGCCCAGTACCTCACACTTGCAATCCTAGCTACTCAGGAGGCTAAGATCTGAGGATCTTGGTTCAAACCCAGCCCGACAGGAAGGTATGTGAGATTCTTATCTCCAATAAACTATTCAAGAAAAGCCATAAGTGGTGCTATGCCTCAAGTCGTAGAGTGCTAGTCTTGAGCACAAAGAGGCTCAGAGACAGTGCCCAGGTCCTGAGTTCAAGCCCCAGGACTAGGAAAAAATAAAATTACACACACACACACACACACACACACACACACACACACACGGCTTTGGGCAGAATATGAGTTCACCATCACTGCAAGTGATGCCGTACCATGCAGTTAGTTGTGTTCTTTTATTTTGTTTTGTGTTACATTCTACATTCGTTTTATAGAGGCAATATACGCCCAAGAAACATTAAAAATAAACCAATATATGAAAAACAAAATTAAAAACAATTCTGATTTCATCACCTGAAATTAACCATGATTACCATTTTGCTATAGCATCCTCTCTTTTGCACACATCTATACACATTTTATCCAACTGAGATCCATCTATATGATTTTACTTAACTTCATATTGCATTCATTTCCTCATGACCCCACCAAAATTGTGTGTGGGGTGTGTGTGTGTGTGTGTGTGTGTGTGTGTGTGTGTGTGTCAGTACTGGGTATTGAACTAAGGGCCTGAGTATTTTCTCTTGGCTTTTTTGCTTGAGGCTGGTGGTCTACCACTGGCTTTTTGCTGATAAGTTGGAGATAAGAGTCCCACAGACTTTTCCTAGGCTAGCTTCAAAACCCAATTCTCAGATCTCGGCATCCTGAATAGCTAGGATTACCATCGTGAGCCACCAGCACCCAGCTAAGATTTTAAATAGGATAGAAAGACCTGTGGAGTGTTCCTTACAGGTTAGCCAGACTGTAGGCCACCTTGTACTGATTTAGGTGTCAAAGCAGAGCTAAAGGTCTGACTGTTAGGGTATGGTGGAAAGGACTCCTTCACCACTGAGAAGCTACACACCATGCTTCCATGATTCCAACCTACCGCATGTGTTTCCTTCTCCTGCTGCACCAGGGATACATCTCCTTGTAGGGGCAGCTGAGCCGACAACTCCTCATCCTTTTGGCTAAGCCAGTCAATAATCTCTTGGAGCGGGAGCTGGAGCTTTCCACTGTGGTCTGAGAAGGCCTCTAGGCGAGAACTGTATACAACAGGTAAGACTAATGATGTTCAATCTACTTTTTGTTTTGTTTTGTTGTTGTATTT
The DNA here is from genome assembly GCF_023159225.1 of Perognathus longimembris pacificus. Taxonomy (NCBI): domain Eukaryota; kingdom Metazoa; phylum Chordata; class Mammalia; order Rodentia; family Heteromyidae; genus Perognathus; species Perognathus longimembris. Next base: position 38,709,429 of record NC_063188.1, read on the forward strand.
TTGCCAGTCCTGGGGCTTGAACTCAGGGCCTGAGCACTGTCCATGGCTTCTTTTTGCTCAAGGCTAGCACTCTACCACTTGAGCCACAGCACCACTTCTGGCTTTTTCTATATATGTGGTGCACAGGAATCGAACCTAGGGCTTCATGTATACAAGGAGAGCACTTTACCATTAGGCCATATTCCCATCCCTCAATCTACTTTTTAAGTGGCAAAATATATTTTTACAAATAAACACTTATGTGGAACCTTAACATGCAAATTGAATTCAAGAGCTGCTGCCCTTGCGTACTTAAATGGAAGGAGTCCTGAACTCTTACCCACACACAGAAACTCCTGAGGTCTCTCCAGGTGGAGTGCAATATTAAAGTCAACATTTCGACCTATAGGTAGGTATGGTTAAATATGATACACTGGATCTCAGTTATTTCCCTTGCATACCTAGCAATAAACCAAGAAGGGTAGAAAACTGAGGAAGGGTATTATGGGTGGCAGCTGTCTGGTTCCCCACTTGCCCTGGAAAAATCTAAGTCACATCAAAGTGCTTATCTGGAGAGGCTTTGGCAGATAGTTGACCATGAGTACTTCACATTGGCAAGGATGTATACAAGTGTAAGCAGCTTGAGAGATCCAAAGGATGACAAAAGTATTAGCTAGAGATATGCAGAAAGAAAACTGTATGCCATCTATTCATCTTTGTCTGCCTTCCCTGACCCCTAAATAAAAATTGATATGAAATCCAAGTCATAGGAAGTTGGAGTGTGGTAAAGGCTGTGTACAGTCTTTAGCTGGCAATAACAACTATCTACCTTTGCTTCCCTCCACCTGGGACACTCTTTAAGTAATTAGTTCAGCCAATTCTCACAACGACCTTCTGGAGTTGGCATTACTATTACCCAGAAAGATTAAGTAATTTTCCCAACTTCACACAGCAAAGTCACTGGCACAGTTATGATCTGAGCCCAAGTTTATCTGATTTCTCATCCCATCAATGCCTATGATAGGCCAGGGGTTTTGATGGTAGGGGGTAGAGAGGGAAGACGACGGATAAGGGAAAGCGAATAACATGTAGAGATTGACTTCAGGATCTTATGGAGTTGCACTTACCTGGGCTAATAGTCCACAAGTAGGAGTAGAAGACATAAAAAAACAAGTGATGGAAAAGCAAACACTAAGATCCATCAAGGTAAAAGACAGTTGTGAGACAAAGAGGAGGAATCACCATCACCCTTACCTCCACATCAGCATATTTACATTTAGAAAAATGTCTCAACCCTGTGGCTACCCTAAGAGCTAATGAGGGCAGGCATTATTCCACTACAAGTTTGTTTTTTTCATAAAACAGAGAAAAAGTGGAAACTAAAACCCTGAGAACTCTAACAACTTACCCAAAATTTAAAACTGAGGCTCAAATCTGACTATCATGATTTCTAATTTAGAGTTCTTTCCATAGTACCTGGAAAAGCATGGGGAGAAGTGGGTGGTGAGGCCAAAGAAAGGAGGATCCACAGACCGAGTGGAGTATAACAAACCACAACAGGCAAAACAGTCCCATATCGTCTCATTCCCTAAAGTACCAGTTTTTAGGGGCCAGTCCTTACCGGAGATTGTGAGATTTCTTTTTTATTTCATTCCAACATAGATTCATGTCTGATGGTTCCAGGGGAGCACCAGCACCAATAGACCAGTTCAGCAGTTTTGGACTTAAGCAGGGATCCCCAGCACCATCCCAAGGAGGCGCAGGGACAACAACAGCAGCTCTAACCTAGACAGAAACAGACATTCTGTGATTCCCACAGTGTGTCATGCTCTATTCCATGCCAAGCCATGTGTGTGACAAGAGTGAATGAAGGAGAATGGACACCAGGGTTCAGAAATTGTGTGTGTGTGTGTGTATGTGTGCGTGTGTGTGTGTGTGTGTTCATGGAAAGCAATATAGAAATAATCCTCAGCACTATACTCTGCAAGGTCAAATTCAGTCACATAGACATACTGCCTATTGTTATTATTACTCCAATTGTTAATTCTTCCAGGACCACTACCTAGATGGGATCCTGGGCATGCTTTTGCATTAGGTAAGAAGCTGGTTAAGTCAAGGGTGATAACACATGCCTGCAATCCTCAGGATGTTGAGGCAGAAGGATTGGAAGCTATAAGCTATCCAGGAATACATAGTGAGACCTTATCTCAAAAAAAGGAGAAGAAGAGGAGGACAAAGAAGAAGAAAAAGAAGGAGAAGGCAGAGAAACAAAAGAAGCAGAAACAGCAGAGGGTGAGGAGAAGTAAGAAATGGAGGAGGAGGAGGAGGAGGAGGAGGAGAAGGAGGAGGAGGAGGAGGAGGAGGAGGACAGAACTGCTCAAATGTGAACAACTATAGCCTTCAAATTGATTTATAGTGCTATAGAGTTATACTTCAGACTCTCAGAGTCTACTGAATCTCATCTAAAGTAAAACTGAGTAGCTTCCCCATTAAAAACAGATGACAAATCAGCTCAGATTACCTGCACGGTAGGTGTATTACCTCCCAAATGGACCTAGGTCTTAAGGTCACCTCCCTCCAACTCCCTATACCTCCTATCTTACGACAAGGGCACAGGTCATGAACCAGAACTTGGGCTGAGAAAGAACTAAAGGTGCATTCTAGATCCTGACAGACAAGAGGACAAGCGATGAAGCCTGTCAATGGGCTTTCAGGCTCCTAGTGTATCACTCTGAACTTGATGAGACCCTGTCAGAATATTTCTAGGAGTAAAACCATGATAGCTATGTAACTACCAACAGCATAGCGCCTAGCATACAAGGTTAGGGGTTAGGAATAGATGGACATAAGGGGAATTCATTCTGGAAATCTCAATCTGGCTGCTCTAAATCATCCTAGGGAGTCCTACATGCCTGCCTACTTGTTTATGCCTGCCTTCCTATGGAAATAAGCTGGCCCTGCAAGTGAGTGAGACTTCTCCAGCCTCTCCTCCCCTTAAAACATAACTTCCTCCCCACAAAGACTCTCTAAGGCTATTTAGGAAATGAATCATCTCAGTGAAACCACTGCTCACAGGTACATCATGAAAAGAAAATGAGTCAGCCTCCAAATTCCAGGCACCAAGCTCAGAATTCAGGCCCTGTGGCCTGTGAGCTGACCCTACCTGTGCTGCCTGAGGAGTCCATGGCAGGATCAGGCAGCCCCATGATTAACCCTCAGCAGGAATTCAGACCCAGATTCTGGTGAGCTGCAGTCAGGCTGAGTCCTAAGCTGCTCTGAGCAAGGCAGGGAAGGGAGGCAAGCAGAGCAGAGCCAGGCCAGGAGGCGGGGGTTGTCACCCTGTTTGTTTACTGACCCCCCAGGAATCTGGAGGGGGCGGCTATGCCAGGGCCTGGCCAGTGAATCAAAGCTTTGTTCCTGGGGAATTCCGGCCCTCTCCCAACTGGGCCTGCCACACCGGGGCCAAAATGGCCCTTCCAGGCTGGCAAGGATGGCAGGAGTGAGACTGGGCATTCCATAATTCTGAGGAGAGCTTTCAGAGGGTAGCTTCTATTGATTAATTTCTCCTTTTTATGGAAGATCCCCAAATCTCTTTCTGCCTCCAGGCCTACTGCTTCTCTGAGGTGAATGAAAGGATTTGGCCACTTTGACAAATCTTTGGTAAGCAACTTCTCCAAGGCCTGACAGGAGGATGAGCTTGGGAATAAGCATGATCAAGTAAATCACTCAATAGGCCTCCTGGGACACCTGGGACAATGCCATAGGATGGCAGCATCAAGAAGCTGGGGCAGCAGAAACCTTCTGAATTGGGTGACCCTCCTTCAATGCCCACTGCAAAAACAAAAGAGTAGGGGGGTTGGGGGAGGGAAAGTGGGAGAAAAATGAGGGAGGGGTCACAATGTTTGACAAGAATTGTACTCATTTTGTATATAACTGTAACCCTTCTGTACATCATCTTGACAATAAAATTAAAGTTTTTTTTTGAAAAGGAGTGGTATAGCCTGCCTTTGAGAGACAGACAGATTGGAAAAGAAAAGTAACCCTCAGACACCAAGAACAAAGGTAAATAGGTGATCTCTAGGATTCTTTTGGGCTTTTCCTTCTCTTCCCTTCCCTTCCCTTCCCTTCCCTTCCCTTCCCTTCCCTTCCCTTCCCTTCCCTTCCCTTCCCTTCCTCCTTTCTTTTCCTTTCCTTTCCTTTCCTTTCCTTTCCTTTCCTTTCCTTTCCTTTCCTTTCCTTTCCTTTCCTTTCCTTTCCTTTCCTTTCCTCTCTTTTTTTGATGGTGCTACTGGGATTTGAACTCAGGCTTCATGTCAGCAGTCTCTGTCCCTATCGCCCTATGGGCTTCTGCAGGAGAGGAAGACAGGACAATACATCCTAGTAGTCTTATGCCTGTGATACACTAGGTGGGGCGAAGGGAAGCCCTCCTCCCTAAGCCAGAAGCCTAGAGGCATCACCCTCCTAGAAATGGCCACTCTTCTCCCTCTGTTGCGGACTTGCCTGGGGAAAGGTTAACATTCCAGAGCTGAGCCCTCACCCCTCAGTACTTAGGGAAAACACTTTTTTTTTAACCAAAGAAGAGTTCTGTTCCCATCCTTATTTATCTCCCACAGAGTCTTCTGGGCTTTCCACAGTTCCAAATAGTTTCCATGCTGAGGCCCACCTACAGGAATAGTTGGAGCAGCTGCCTGACCCTTTCTAGGGGTCTGAGTGGAGCCAACTAGGGTGGCAGGGGATGACAGGCCAGGAGTGGGAAGTGGAGCTAGCTCCAGGCTGCAGCTTCCCTTGTGCTGAGGTAACTGCTCATGCCAGGCTCACAGTCTTCTGGAAATGTCTCAGAGTTAGAAAAGGCTTCCTTGTAACCTAGTCATGACTAAACTATCCTGGCTTTGTCTTGAGGAAAGTAGTCACAGAGAGGACTATGGACTTGAGAGGAAAAGCCAATGGCATGGAGAGCTACCTAGAGATTGTGAGGTATGCCACAGATAATCCAAAGCAAGCAAAGCTCCTGCTTATTCCTAATCACATTTGTCTGGGATAGCCAGAATTGGTATCCATCTCCCACAGTGGGCACTTTGGATTTGCCCAGACCAGTGCTTTTATTTGATCTACAACACCTCCCCCAAAACACACACATACAAAAGGAGTTCTAGAGATGGATTTGAAGGAGGCTCCATGCTATTTGGGAAGAATTGTGTCAATACAGTGTTTCCAAGCTAATATAAAAAAGTTGAGAATCTCAAGTGCACACACAGATCCCATGTCCTCTCTTTCTCCACCAGTCTTTCTTTTGTTCTTACCTGAGGCTGGGGGCTGGTGCTTCGGAGGCTGCTGCTGTGATGGAACCGCTCAGCAGCCCGCCACTCGTGACATCGTGGGAAGGTATAAGGGCATCCCTGCATGACCATAGGTTGCATCAGAACCAAGGCTCATGGGGGTGAGGATAGGCAGTAGACTGATTATTGGGCATTAAGCACCTAGAAGAGTAAGAAGGATAGTTTTATTGTTTTTTTCATGATAAACTTGTATTTTGGTTTTTTGATACAATAAAAACAAATGGTTCAGGGGCTGGGAGTATGGCCTAGTGGTAGAGTGCTTACCTTGTATACATGAAGCCCTGGGTTCGATTCCCCAGCACCAGATATATAGAAAAAGCCAGAAGGGGCGATGGGGCTCAAGTGGTAGAGTGCTAGCCTTGAGCAAAAAGAAGCCAAGGATATTGCTCAGGCCCTGAGTCCCAAGCCGCAACACTAGAAAACAAAACAAAACAAAAAACAACAAACAAATGGTTCTCAAACCTGTCCTTCATCCCCACCCAATCACAGTGGTGACCATGAGTGTGCAAATTGAAATGGAAGTGAGTTATTCCATTTGCATACTGGGAGCAGTGAGATTTGTTTGTTGTTGCTGTTGTTGTTTGTTTTGGTTTTTGCCAGTCCTGGGGCTTGAACTCAGGGCCTGAGCACTGTCCCTGGCATATTTGCTCACTCTACCACTTTGCTCAAGGCTAGCACTCTATGACTTGAGCCACAGCACCACTTCCGGCTTTTTCTATATATGTGGTGCTGAGGACTCGAACCCAGGGCTTCATGTATACGAGGCGAGCACTTTACCACTAGGCCATATTCCCAGCCCTGAGATTTGTTTTGAATTTAGAAAAATGTGCAATTTTGAATAAGAGAGAGAAGGAATGTTGGAATATATACCATATATATAATATCTCTATATATATATCCAATAGGTGGATAGATCTATAAATATTATATCTAGATATTATATATATACACACACACACATATATATATATATATATATTCTGCCACTTGAGTCAAACATTCACTTCTGCTTTTTTGCTGCTTAGTTGGTACTAAGAGTTTAATGGACTTTTCCTGCTTGGGCTAGTTTTGTTATCTTCAGATCTCAGTCTTTCAGTAGCTAGGATTCCAGGTGTGAGCCACGGGCACCCTGAGGGCTTAGGGTACTTGCGTTTTTGTTTTGTTTTGTTTTGTTTTACAAGGACAGTTTTAGAGTTAAGGCAGAGAAAAGACCTATGTACTGATTGTGCATGCCTATAGTTCTAGATACATAGGAGGCTGAGATTGGAGGTTCAAAATTTGAGGCTGGTCTGGGCAGAAACTTTTGTAAGACTCTTTCTGGGCCTATAGCTGGGTGCAGTGGTGTGTACATATTATCCCAAGCTACATAGGAGATTGAGATGGAAAGGCTCATCATATCAGGCCAGTCTGGGCAGAAAAAAAATCCATGAGGATCTGTCTCCATGGTGGAAAACTAAACACAGGAGCATACTGCCTGTGATTCTAGCAAAGATGTGAAGTCCAAATCTCATGGCTCAGTCACATGCCCAGGTGGAAAGGGAGATTATATTACAAAAATAACCCATGAACAACACAGACATTTCTCAGCAGTATCATACCAGCCTAGCAAGCATGAGGCCTTGAGCTCAAACTCCCAGTACTAACAAAGCAAAACACAAAAAAAGACATAACTCCAGTATCATCCTACAGGTGCATGGACTAGTTATGTAAATAAGTACTGAAAGCTTACTTATCTACCCAATAGTTCTTTCCAGGTCACCAAACATCAATAGGACTTTAATTATCCATCAAGGAAGTATTTATTGTTTGTTATGTTATGCTTTGTGCTAAAGCTACAAAGATGAATCAGTATCTGAGATTTGTGTAGGAGGCAGTCAGGTCAGCTAATAATTAGAGTAGAATGCTTATGTGGCAAATGCCATCACTGAGGTTGGGTCATAAGGATAGGGGAGTGCCAAAGTGAGGAACAGCTAACTTTGAGACTGCACACAGATTTAGAAACATTGCCTATGACATGAGTCTTGACAGATGAGTAGATTCACTTGCCATGTAGAGAAAGGTAGGAAAGGAGCTTGGCATCCTCAGAGACTGACTTACCCAAACAAAAGCGCATGCTATGAAAAGTCATATTCATATGGCCAGAGTTTAGGTGGCACATGGGGAACAAACAGAAAAAGAACATAGGACTTCCCCGTAGGAGTCCATATATGGAGAAAACAGACTGAAAATAACTATCATAAACTATTAGCTGGATAGCAATTCACACCAGGAATCCTAGCTATTCAGAAGCTGAGATTTGAGGATGGTGGTTTAAAGCCAATCTGAGCAGGAAACTCTGTGAGACTCCAATTAACCAGAAAAAAAGCCAAAAGTGGAGCTGTAATTCAAGTGGTAGAGTGCCAGTGGTGAGCAAAAAAGCCAAAGGACAGCAGCCAGGCCCTGAGTTCAAGCCCCAGTACTGGCACAAAATAAAAAATTGAAGAGATGGACTAAAGAGACAGATGAGGTAAAGGTAAATTGTATTTGGTTCCCTAGAGGAAATGTATTTGAGATAAGTTGCAAAAGGGAAGTAGAGTTGCCATGACACAGAGGACATAAAGCGGAACCAGAACATTGGCAAGTGCAAGGCCCCGAGTTTGTTCCTCAGCTCTGGAAAAAAAATGCATGGTGTGCTCAGTGTGATCAGAGAACAAAGTAGGTGCCTTTTGAGGCATAGCAGAAGATAAGGCTAGCAAATGAGGCTGTGGTCAGATAGGCCCATGATCTGACTGACAATGCATCTTTTACAATGATGCATCGGACTAAAAAACTGACACATTGAATTGAAACCCCTTTGTATGAATACTTAAGGTGAATAAAATTAACAAATTTAAAATAATTTGAAGCAAGAGCCCTCTGCCTGCCACGAAGAAGCTCATGAAATAGGTAGACAAAATTGTAGGGATGGAGCAGGCAGCTCAGTGCTGAGACTTGCTGAAGAGGTAAAAACCGAGGAGGCTCAGTGATCAATTGGATGTGAAGGTGAGGGACATGAAGGACTCCAAGTTGCTAATTTGGGAACTGGTTGGATCATGTTGCCAACAGCAAGAGCAGGAAGATAGGAGAAGGAACACATTTGGTATGGTAATGGGTGAAGAACAGGGTTACATAAGCTATGCTGGAGATGTAGTTAGTTTTAGATATCAGGAGTTAAGCTTAGACAAAGAAAGATATCAACAAAAGTTTTAGAGGTATAAAAACAATTTATGAGCTAGGAGTATCCAGTGGCTTACACCTGTAGTTCTAGCTACTTAAGAGGCTGAGATCTGAGGATCATGGTTCAAAGCTACCCCAGGAAAGTCCATGAGACTCTTATCTCTAATAAGCTACTCAGAATAAGCTGGAAGTGGCACTGTGCTCAAGTAGCAGAGCACTAACCTTGAGCACAAAGAAGCTCAGGGACAGTGCCCAAGTCCTGAGTTCAAGCCCCAGAACCAGCAAAATATTTTTTTAAATAAAATAAATTGATGGTTTAATGAATATACACAAACATCATGAAGGTGATGCTTGCAAATGTTAAAGCTATCTCTTTTAATATCTAGCAAAAATAAAGCCTGATCCTAATCATAGAAACTGGTCATCTTTGACGCTTGATGCTAATGATCTAGTAGCCATGATGTTTAGACTCTATTCAAGTAGTTCCAAACACTTCAGATATGTGTCCCTTCTCTCTCTCTCTCTCTCTCTCTCTCTCTCTCTCTCTCTCTCTCTCTCTCTCTCTCTCTCTCTCTCTCTCTCTCTCTCTCTGATACTGGGACTTGAAGGCTTGGGTACTGCCTCTTATATTTTTGTTCTCACAGCTGGCCTATTACCACTTGTGCCACACTTTCAGTTCAGGCTTTTGGTGATTAATTGGTAATGAGTCCCATGGAGTTTCCTGCTCAGGCTGGCTTTGAACCTTGATCCTCAGATTTCCGCCTCCTGAGTAGCTAAAAATACAGGTGTGAACCATTGCTACTCTGCTAGAAAGGCCTTTTCTTAAAATTAAAAAGAAAATCTCACTTCACCCACTCACTCCCACAATAGTAAGCTGTACTTTTAGAACTCCCAGAGTGAGAACATCACTCATACATTTAGATTTTAGGTCTCCTCTTGTCAACTATATTCCCCTTTGCCTCAGGGGTTCACAAACAAAAATTGGGGACTATTACAAGTTACAAAGGTCCAAGAGTTTGTGCTGTGAAAGATACTTTGATAAAGTCAAAATCCCTAAAGATTACATAGCTACATAGCTACACATGCCCACAGAGATTCTCCAAAGAATGGCTGAAAAGGTAGCACCTCTGCTACCTGCTGTGAAAAATGAAAGTTGGGGGCTGGGAATATGAAGAGTGCTTGCCTTGTATACATGAAGCCCCAGGTTCGATTCCTTAGCACCACATATATAAAAAAGGCCAGAAGTGGCACTGTGGCTCAAGTTGGTAGAGTGCTACCCTTGAGCAAAAAGAAGTCAGGGACAGTGCTCAGGCCCTGAGTTCAAGCCCCAGGAATGGCAAAAAAAGAAAGTTGGTAACTCAGATTGTGCGTGCGTGCGTGCGTGCGTGCGTGCGTGCGTGTGTGTGTGTGTCCATCCTCAGGGCCTGGACATGTTCCTGAGCTCTTCTTTCCTCAAGGCTAGTGCTCTACCACTTGAGCCACAGTTCTACTTCTGGTATTTTTTGGTACTTAATTAGAGATAATGGTGTCATGGATTTTCCTTCCTGAGTAGGCCTCAAACTGATCCTCAGATCTCAGCTTCCTAAGTAAGCAGGGTTACAGGCCTGAGCCACCAGCACCTGGTTAGTCACTCAGATTTTTTGAAAAGTTTTCTTATAAATGTGTTATGGGCACAAAGTCTACATGGGGCTTGCTTTCACATTTTATTTTTATTCATTTATTTTTATTACATAGGTATGCAAAAGGATTACAAGTCCATAAGTCAGGTTATAAGTACAATGCTTCTTGATCAATGTCACCCCTCCGATTGTTTTCCTCCATTTCAACCCTCCTATTCCTATCCTCCAGTTATAGTGTTCAATTTTTACATAATGTATATTGAATGACAAAATGACATTTGCTCACGCTTCCTTCCTCCTTTCATGTGTCCCTCCATTGCCTTCTCCAAATATGTTGCCACCCGTATTCATTTCTTAAGCAGTCCCTCATTTGTCAGAAGAGTTATACCCTTGAACTCCTTCCTAAATATACCATCCTTTAGTCAGCTTGTGTTATATGCATAAAACCCTGTATGTGTTATCATGTATGCTTGTACTTTAAATTTAGTTTCCACATGTAAGAGAAAATATGCATCATTTGTCTCTGAGCCTGGCTTATTTTACTTAACGTAGTTGTTTTCTAGGTCCATCCCTTTCCCTGAAAATGAAATAATATTGTTCATTGTAATAAATGAGTAAAATTTCATTGAATATATGTGCCACATTTTTATCTACGTATCTATAGTAGGGCATTGGGGTTGTTTCCATAACTTGACTATCACAAATAATACAACAAAGAACATGGATGTGCAAGTGTCTTTACTGTATTCTGATTTACATTATTCTAGGTAGATTCCTATCACATTTTATTTGACACAAATATTTTCATTTTTGATAATTACACCTGTAATGCATGTTTTTTAAGAAAAATATTGTATCTTTGAAAAGGGAGCCAAAAATAGGATGGAAGAAAGCCTCTTCAATAAATGGTGCTGGCAGAATTGGCTAAACATGTGCAGAAAACTAAAGTTAGATCTTATATATCACTCTGCACCAGAATCAACCATTAATGGATGAAAGACCTTAAGGTAAAAGCAGATACCCTGAAAATATTACAGGAAGGAATAAGAGAAACACCAGGGCTCCTTGGCACAGGTTGAAATTTTCTTAATAAAGGCCCCAAAACAGAACAAATCAAAGAAAGATTGGATAAATGGGATTGCATGAAACTGAAGAGCTTCTGCATGGCAAAGGGTATAGCTAGCAAGACAAATAGAAAGCCCACTGACTGGGAGAAGATCGTCACTAGACATACAGCAGACAAGGGCCTCATATCTAAAATATACCTACACCTCAAGAAATTAAATTCCCCCAAAACAAACCCACAAAGAAATAACCACCCCATTAGCAAGTGAGCTAAAAACTTAGAGAGACTTCTCTGAAGAGGAAAAATGAAAGGCCAAGAGCTACATGAAGAAATGTTCAACATCTCTGGCCATAAAAGAAATGCAAAACAAAACATTGAGATTCCACCACACTCCATTATCAAGAAATCTAACAACAACAGATGCTGGTGGGGATCTGGCCAAAGGAGAACACTACTTCGCTGTAGGTAGGAGTGCAAACTTGTCCAACCATTCTGGAAAGCAGCATGGAGGTTCCTCAAAAGACTAAACATAGATCTCCCTTATGATTCAATAATCCCACTCCTGTGCATCTACCCGAATGACCACAAACAAGGCCATAATAAACCTACCACTGAAACCATGTTCCTTACAGTATTATTTACCATAGCTAAGATATGGATTCCACCTAGATGCCCCTCAGTAGATGAATGGATCAAGAAAATGTAGTATATATACACAATTGAATTCTATGCTTCCATCAGAAAGAATTACATTGCCCCATTCATAAGTAAATGGAAAGACCTGGAAAAAATTATATTAAGTGAAGTAAGCCAGACCCAAAGAAAAGTTGGTTGCATGGTTTCCCTCATTTGTAATAACTAGAATATGTCTATGATACTCTTAACAGGGGATCTCAATAACCCAGTTGCTTAGTGCATAGGACCATATATAATGAAGCGTATCAACATGAACTCCAAGATAGGGAAACAAGAGTCTTACTATGTCCTGTATGTAGTTTTTGTTTGTTTGTTTTCATTTCTTGTACCTTGTGTCTTGTATATAAGATTATTTGATCAGTGGAAGAGAAAGGGAATCACAGAAACAGTAGGACAAGGGATGAACTAATAAACTAATACTCACTTGACTCTATATAAGATATGAACCTTACAACTTTGTGGGGAGGAGATAAACAAATGTACTCATTACCTTACATATGTAACTGTAACTATAACCCCACCCTCCCGCTCATCACCTTTCCAGTAAAGATTAAAAAAAAAAAGAAAAGAAAAATTTTGTGTAGCTGGAGATGAGAACCGAGGCCTCATGCATGCTAGATCTCAAATGAGACATGACCCCAGTAATATCTTTTCTTGCAAAAATTAGCCAGACATTGGTGGCTCACACCTAGAATTTTAGCTACTTGGGAGGCTGATATCTAAAGATTTCAGTTCAAACCCAAACCAGGCAGAAAAGTCTGTGAGACTCTTATCAACATTTAACCACGAAAATGCCAGAGTTGGAACTATGGCTCAAGTGCTAGCCTTGAGAGAGAAAAACAACAACAACAAAGCTCAGGGACAGCTGCGATATTTTTTGTAGTGTTCTACCACTGAGTTATACTTCAAGTTCTTAAAGCATGTTTATCATAGAAAAACTGGAAAATATAGGACTGAGTGTTGTGATACATGCCTGTAGACACAACTACTTGGGAGGTAGTGATAGAAAGGTTGCAATTTGTAAAAACCCCGCCCCCCCGGGTAAAAGTTCACAAAACTCTTTTAAAAACAAGCTGGGAATGGTGATTCACACCTATGGCCCTAGACACTTGAGAGGTAGTCATAGCAGGAACAGAGTTTGAGGCTAACCTGGGCAAAGGCACAAGACCCTATCTGAAAAATAACTAAAGCAAAAAATTTGGAGATATGAATTAAGTGGTAGAGTGCCTTCCTAGCCAGTAGAAGGTCATTTACAGTCTTCAGTTTTGGCATATTCACATCAATTTTAGGTTGACAGCCTTCATCTTGAGTCACCCACAAACCAAGCCCAGCCACAGTTGCCCATTCCCACCCAAACTACAAGTACCCCCAGCCCCAACTGTGTCAGCAACATGTTGCTGCCACAGTCAGGATGCCCATTTCTGGTCCCACGGTTATTTCTAGTGTCCGCTATAAAAGGTACTGTCCTAGTTATGTACCAGGTATAGGATGTTTTCCCCAGCTGTAAATCACCTATAGAATGTCCAGCTCTGGCTATCTGATATCTCCAGTGTCTAGCTGTGACTACAGAAGATTTCCTGCTCCCAGCCCCTTCTGCCTCCTTGATACTACATAATTACCTCCCCTGCCTGAGAGCAGGCTGCTACTCTACCCCTGGAGAGCTAGCCTGTCAGCTTAGGTTGACATTAAAATGCTTTCTTTCTTCTACGTGACTACATGTCCTCGTAATTTCTGGGCTGGTGCTTACACACGAAAGAGAGAGAGAGAGAGAGAGAGAGAGAGAGAGAGAGAGAGAGAGAGAGAGAGAGACCAATCCATGATGTCACCACCCAGAAAACCATTACTAAGAGGTGTGAAGGTATAGCAGTTTTTATTAAAAAAAAAACAATAGGAAAGTACAAAGAAAAAAACTATATGTATACTTTACAATAGATTGTCATCAGAAGCCATTATTTTGTAACCTACTACTTTCACTTACCATGATGTTATGGTCATTTTAGAGTATTATTGAATAGTCCTGTAAAACTTAATTTCTAACAACCGCATATGGCACTGTGGATGATGCAATGGGATCTGGCATTAAACAGATCTAAAGTTAAATCTACACTATTCAACGTATTAAGCATATGGTCTGAAATGATTTAACTTCTCTGAGACTCAGTGTCCTCATCTACAAAATAGAGATAATAATGGTAGTATCTTTATCAAATTATTCTAATGATTAAAACTAATCATGTCTTTAAACAACAGCACAGTGTCTGGCAACAGTATATATTAGTGTTCCTCTGGCAACCATAAATAGTAGCTTTAAATCACTGTTGTATAGTATTCCATTGAATGTATATACCATAATTTATTTTAACAATTAGGCATGTTCTTGTGATGTATAAGTACATGAGCAATCTGCTGCATATGTTGCTATTTTTTGCTTAGAACAATTTCCTAGAAGAGGGAATTCCTGGATTAAAGTTACAGAAACAATTTCAAGCTCATGGTACCTATTTCTAAATGGCCCAGGAAAAAAGCTGTATCACTTTCTACTGCCACTAACAGTACATGAGTGCCAATATCTCAGCACACTTGCCAATGGTATGTATTCCTATTTTATTTGCCAACTTTGTTACTGAAAATGACATCTTGAGAATTACTTTGCATTTCTTTCATTACTAGAAAGATTTAACTTTCTGTCCACATCTTATTGGCCATTTGGATCTCCTCTTTTATGAACTACCCCTTTTTGTCCTATCCTGAAAAGCAATTTCTCTACATATAATCATTCTTCCTTCTTATTTCTCCATTTCCAAGATACCATGTTGATGTTTCACCAGTCAAAAGTATGATACACCCAGGAGGCAGAGAAATCCTAACTTCTAATCACAACACAGGCAGGCAGAAAAGGATAAATGCTTCTGGGTCCAGAGTCACTCTTGTCAGTTTTCACACTTTGCTCCTATTATTACCTCAAGCAATTTCACATCTATAGGCCTTCATTTGCTAATCTTTCAAATATTAATGATTAAGGGGTATGGGTGCCAGATGTCAAAACATTATTATTCCCTCTCTCACATGTTTGTAATCGACTGGGCTATTGTTCATGATCCTTAGAACATTGTGCCACAGTTCTCTTGGCCACAATTATCATCCAAATTTTAGATGAAGATGTAGAGCTGTAAGTGAACCTAGGCCTCCTGATTCCTCTGCCTTCTCCCCTATCACTTCCACATACTTATCTCCCTAGGCCTCCTTTATATTTGCAGAAACTCTAAGGAAAAAGAGACAATTCAGATTAGGCCTTCAAATGGTAACATATAGAAAATAAGGCATAGAAATTTAATTTAAGAGAGAAAAAATTCATACTCTTTGTGGGACCCAGAATTCATGCTAAAAGAAGTCACAGAGGAGTAAATATTTACTCTTAGTTGGAGGAATTAGGTTGGACTTATGGTAGAGATATGTTTGAGCTAGCATAAGAGAGATTTGACACTTGTCATTGTGGGGAGGGTGCTTTTTAGGTGGAAATAACTCTTAAGAATGCTGCTAGATAGCAAATTGTGGCTTTTAGAAATATAAGGTCCTAGAAATACGCTTGGTTCTGAAAGACAAAGATGGACTTTTCATCAAGAATTCAGGGGGAAAGACTCTTTTTCTACGAACTCAAGGAATAGTGGTTGGGCATGTTTGTAATCCCAGTACTCAGGAGGCAAAAGGATTAAGTTCGAGTTCACCCTGAGCTATATAGTGAGACCCTAGCAGGGATTTGATATAAAAGCAAGATTCTTGGCTCATGAAGAACAAGATCCATGCCTGATATTTATGTATAATTGACATATTGTTAAACACAATGCTAGGCACGGAACAGATACTTGATGAATTGCTTGTGACTTGATTTATTGAACTCAAATTTAATTAAGTACACAGGTCCTTGATTTTCTGGATAAAATACTGGAAACAGAAGAAAGGCTTTGGGTATATGTTTACTTGCATGCATTTAAGGTGATGGTAGTGTTTGAAACAAGGTTTACAACACCAAACAATTTAAAAAAACAACAACAACCCTAAATGCTCATTATTAAAGGACCAGTTTGATAAATAATAATGTACCCATACAATGGAATTCTATATAGCTCTTTAAAACAGAATTAGTATATGCTTATAAATCCAGCTACCTGGGAGACAGAGATTGGGAGGATCATGTTTCAAGGACAGCCAAGGGGAGAGTAAAATGAAAACCTATTTCCACAAAAACAGTGGGCATGTTGGTACATACCTGTGCTCTCACCTTATGTGGGAGGCGTAGATAAGAGAGTCACATTTGAGACCATTCAAACCATAATACCTTATACAGAAAGTAATTAAAGGGCTTGGGGCAGGCTCAAATGGTAAAGTACTTACTTAGCAATCAGGAAGTCCTGATTTCAACACCCTGTACCTCCAAAAATTAAAAAAAATAGAATTATCTTTTTAATGTGTCAGTGTGGAACATTGTGTGTGTGTGTGTGTGTGTGTGTGTGTGTGTGTGTGTGTTTGTACACACATACATTGCATTGGGTATTGAATCCAGGGCTTTCTGTGTGCTAGGCTGTATCATGAGCTACATCCTCAGCCCTTTTTATGTTAGAACAGGGTCTTACTAAGTCGTCTATGTTGACCTCGAGTTTGAGATCAGCTTGCCTCATGCCTGGTTAAGATATACTTTTAAATAAAAAGCAAACATGAAAAAACCAATATAGTCTATATTTGTATACGAATGAAAATGTATGCTTGTATTTGCAATAAAATACCTTTTATAAGTACATAAAATAACCTGTAACCACTGAAAAATGGGAACTGAATAGTACATTAATGAAGAGAGGGAATACAGTCATAAAATTTAGTGCATTTTCTACAAAATTAAGAAAATTGAGGATAGGAGTATGGTTGGGAGGGATAGGGGAGAACGATGAAAGGGGTGACATTGATCAAGAGTCATTGACTTTATATACTACTTTGTTGAGACATAACTCTTTTGTACGACTGCATGAAAATAAAAAAATAAATTAAAAACGTACGATCTCTCTTCCTTTTGGGATCATCCCCCAAAAGATAAGAAATGCATTTATAAAAACTATATAAAGCATATATGTAAAGCAAATTGGATTATAGTAAAGTAACTCTTTACACACTTGTACGTCTGTTTGACAAACAGACTTACCCACATCATAAAAGTCCTGTGTCTCCAATAGGAAAAACAAAGTGCTTTTTTCTGTCATGGGGTAGGGGGAGTGGTACTAGGACTTGAAGTCAGGGCCTGGCTTCTATTCCTTAGCTTTTTTTATTCAAGGCTTGTGCTCTACTACTTGAGCCCCAGCTCCACTTCTGGCTTTTTAGATGGCTATTTGGAGATAAGAGTCTTTTTGACTTTCCTTCCAGGGCTGGCTTTGAACTGAAATCCTCAGATCTCAGCCTCCTGAGTAGCTAGGATTACAGGCTTACGCCACTGGTATAGGGAAGAATACAAGGTTTTTTGTTTGTTTGCGTTTTAAGTGAATATCTTTTTGTACAGCTCAATTTTTGAACCCTGTGAAAATACGATTTAAAAACAATTCCTTCCTCCCTTCTTCCCATTCCCCTCAAAATGCCAAGGAGGTCTTCAGTTGGTATGGTAGTTCAGATTTACCATGTTACATCTTTACCTATATTAAGCTATCTACATGCATTAACTTGCTTCTTTATCCCAACAGGCCTAAGAAATTGTTTTGTTAGCTACAAGTTTCAAGGAGAATTGGAGGCCCAGAAACAATAGCTAACTTTTTTATTGTTTTTATTTTATTTCTTTTATTTTTATATTTTATATACTGTGAAATATGCTGAAGAGCCAGGATTTTTACCTAGGCAGGATCCAAGTTCTTCACCAGTCCACTGTTTTGCCTCTGTAGACTCTAACCCAGCCTCTGAGTCATTGCAGCCACTGACCTTCTAGCAAGTGGAGAGTTTGGGCTGTGGATACAAACTCAATCATGGCACTACCAGGCAAAGACACAGCAGTTAGGAGCAGTTAGGGTGCAGGAAGCCTGAGGTCTCTAGTAGCACCAGACCAGTAAGCCCTGCAAAGCACTTAGGTGACCTTTCCAGGGCATTGGAGAAGTAAAATTCTGGCCAACTCACTTCATTTGAGCCCTGACCTTTCCCAGTGCCTAGAGATCAATAAATATTTTTACTTTGTGTGCTAATACTGGGGCTTGAACTTGGGACTTCATATTCTTGCTTAGCTTTATTCACTCAAGGGTGTCATTTTGCCATTTGAGCCATAGTTCCACTTCCAGGGTTTTTTTGGTGCTAAATTGGAAATAAGAGTCTCATAGACTTTTCTGCCTAGGCTTTGAATCATGATCCTCAGATCTCAGCCTCTTGATTAGCTAGAAATATAGGCACCAGCCACCCAGCACCTAGAAATAAATAGTTTTGAATGAGTTTTTTCCACCTAAAACCTGGATTTTAGAAACATTCACTACAGAAAAAGACTTCCAGAAGTGACAAGGGTACCTACCCACTGCAGTATTGTTTGCAAAAGCACAAATCTGCAAGCAGCTCCAGTATGCACTAAGAAGAGACTGGTCAGTGGACCATGTCTGAGAAGCAGTGTCGCATGGTCATTAAGGGTACAGGCACAGAGCCAGGATGCTCATGCTTGCATCTGGCTCTGCTACTTATAGCACAGACCTGGAAAGCTCTCTAGCCTTACTGTGCACCAGCTCCTATGTCTATGAAACAAGATAACAAAAAGACATGTCCCTGGCCTTGTGGCAAGTATTCATAGTTTCTAGCATTTAATGAGTTTCAAATGTCATCTAGTACAGTAGCCACTCACACAATGGAATTTTATATTGCTGCTAGAAAGAAAGTAGTAGGCCTGTATGCACTATTTTAACAAATGTTAAATATACATACGTATATATATATATATATACATACATATATGTATTAGGTAAAACAGAACAAATGTCAGAACACAATGTCAAATAGAAATCCTGTATTAGAAGGACATTTAAAAAAATCTATGTGTGTATACATGCGGAAAAAAAGCTTGGACAGATACTAAGTAAACGTTAATTTTGCAGACCAGATAAGGGGATTCTTTTTCTCTTTTTAATTTTTGGTGTTGGACCTGGGGCTTGAACTCAGGGCCTGGACATTATCCCTGAGCTTTTTTGACTTAGGGCTAGTGCTCTGCCACTTGAGCCACAGCTCCATTTTTGGCTTCATAGCAGTTAATTGGAGCTAAGTGTCTCACGGTCTTTCCTGCCTGGTATGGCTTCAAATCACGATCCTCAAATTTCAGCCTTTTCAGTTGCTAGAATTACAGGCATGAGCCATCAGTGCCCAGTTTGGGATTCTCTTTTTTTACTTTAGATTTTTTAAGTTTTTGCTGTTCTTGAGAGAAAAATATCAAGTAAAGACTTTAGGATAGACAGGTGTGAGAATGCAGCAGTGGGAAGAGACTCTCTTCCCATGGTTACAGATTCCTCTTCCCAGACTGGGGTAAACACCTGGCTACCCCCCTGCTCACAACATGGCTTTCCTTCCAACAGCAGTAAAGGATACACACATGTTTTATTCATACCAAATGTCATTGTGTGTTCCGAAAACCATCTTCTACATTGTAGCTCAAAGCTAAGGTTGTTCTTCTCATGTACTTTACTTAATGGCCAGAGAAACCCAGACTATCAAACTGAAAACCTTTGAGATCATCTAAGCCAACTCCTTCATATAACATTGCAAACCAGGAAATAAATTTCTGAGAAGGTAGCTGTCAAACCATTTTCTAAAAATGAAATACATCTGCCACCAGGGGAAAAATCAGAGATGCATTCCCATGAGTGAAATTTTTATTGTAAAAACCAATTAATGAAATAAAGTTGTGACCTTTCTACACTGCTAGTCTGATTACAAGTTAGTAACCCATTTAGGAGAGCAAAATGACAATAGCTCCCAAAGGTGATGCTTCTCATCATCTGTGAGGGGACCATTTCACTCCAGATTATCTTCTTGATGGGAAATAATCACCTAGGAACTCCCACACAAGAATGATCATAGTACCCCTGTGACTGCCTCAAGCCAGAAATAGCCTAAATGCCCATCAATACCAGAGTGGGTAAATGAATTGTGGTGTGTTCATAAGTAAATCAGTGGAAACTGAGTGAATTGTAGTCCCATGTTACCATATGGATACATTTTTACAAATATAATATTACATAGAAAAAAAAGCTATATAAAAATACATAATATACCACTGATGTAAGCTTTTAAAGCATATGAAGCAGCAGCATATGTTGTTGAAAGGCATATGCATAGGTAGTAAAGTACGAATAAATGCATGGCAATATTCAACACCATAACCAGGAGGTTGGTTACTTCATAGGGAGGGAATGTTGATTATGGAGGGTAGACAGAGCCTGGCAACTCTATTACTGATCTTTCTTTCTTCACCTAGGCATTAGGCACTCTGATTTTTCTCTGTGTTATTCTTTATGCCCCTTTAAACGTAGAAGATATTTCATGGTACAGTGTTTTCGAAAATGTAACAAATCCCATGATAAAATGAAAGTTCATCATTTTCAAATATAACAGGTTCCTAAAAGAAAGACCTTGAAGACAAGTACTGCACTGAAGATTAAAGGATTATTCCTTAAATCTGCCTCATTGTCCTGGGTCTAGTTTCATAGGAAGTAACCTGCTAGACAATCAGTGCTTGGATACACTCAGCTAGGAATTCACAATTTCAGAAACTTGCCCGTGATGGGAACAACAACAATTTTATTTACCAATTGGGTTTTCATGTTTAAAAATGTATCATTGATACTGGGTGGCTGGCTCATGCCTGTAGTACTATCTACTGGGGAGGCTGAAATCTGAGGATTATGATTCAAAGCCAGCCTGGGCCATAGAGACTGTGAGACTCTTACCTCCAATTAAATACCAAAAAAGCTGGAAGTGGAGCTGAGGTTTAAGTGTTTGGGCACTAACTGTGAGCAAGAAAGCTTGGAGATTGCACCAGGCCATGAGTTCAGGTCCCAGGACTGGTACACCCCCCCCCCCCCCACACACACACAAAGCATCATTGGGGCAGATCCATTTTATAATTCTTTTTTTTTTTTTTTGCCAGTCCTGGGCCTTGGACTCAGGGCCTGAGCACTGTCCCTGGCTTCTTCCTGCTCAAGGCTAGCACTCTGCCACTTGAGCCACAGTGCCCCTTCTGGCCGTTTTCCATATATGTGGTGCTGGGGAATCGAACCCAGAGCTTCATGTGTAGGAGGCAAGTGCTCTTGCCACTAGGCCATATTCCCAGCCCCCATTTTATAATTCTTTTCATTTGACTATTTCACTCAGGTTTATTGTTTATCTGACTGATTCTTTGTGTAGTAGAAATCCCCCAAACTATGTCTACAAGATGCTAAAATGCTTTCCATACAGAAAAAAAATGTTCCCATGTCAAATTAGTTTTTATATACTAGGTTGAACAAAATTACTTGTATTAATTCATATTACTTCTTTATGGGGCCTTTTATATGGTTTGTTTATATCATCACTGTCTAAGAGAAACATTTAGTTAAGTATTTAAAAAAATTGGACCACAGAATTCTCTCTCTCTGCACACACTCACACACACACACACACATTGAGAGAGAGAGAGAGAGAGAGAAAGAGAGAGAGAGAGAAACACTTAAAACAGAATCTATTAACATTCTCCCAGAATAGTGTTCTGTAGAACAGTGCTTTGGTAAATGCTGTTCTAGGAGGATTTACTTGCTATTTTAGATGCCAGGGTGTTTCGAATCCTTTCCAAGGGAGGAATATACTTTCACGGCATAATTTCCACTGGCTGAAGTTTTTCTTAGTGTTCCCAGTAAGTTTATAAGGCCTTGTCCTCAGGCTTCATTAAAAATCTTTTCTAGGTGACATTGTAGCAGATCCAACAACAGAAACCACTGATCCATCTGTGTTATGAGGGTTGCTTCCCATATGTGCTCTCTGCAGCTGGCTATTGAGCCGTTGCTAAGTTTGCTGCTTCAAACCACATTCCCCTTCTATAGATGATGGCAAAGTGAATGGTTTTCCAGGCAGGAGCTCAGAGCTATAGCAGTAGGGCAGATGCCTGGAGAAACAAGTCTTTCCATGTCCCTTTTATCCACAGCAGTAAGTAGCAAGAAGCAGAACTCTAACACAGAGGCCTGTCCACTCTGGGGAAGAGGAGCTCCATCTTCTTTCAGGCACAGGATAATTTACTCCAACTTCAAGCACTTCCTTTTGCAGGGATGTGGTTGGATAGCTTTCTTAGAAGGCCCTAGGAATCTTTGGAACTACCTTCCCGCCTCCACAACCTTTAGAGGGAAAAATTTCCTAATCTCCTAAAGTCTGTAGTTTCCACAGGGCCCTTTGGAAAGATGATTTACTTGAAGGCCTTTAATCTAGAAACAAGAATTCTTTTTAAAATCTCGGTCACTAAGATGAAGTAGACTTTATAAATGCCTTTGTTCTTTTGAACCACCAAAAAGAAAATATTAGAGAAAGTATGCTCTCTACATGAGAGTGCACCATGCTCTTAGCAGCTGTTAATATCTCTCCTCCTCTGCTCCTCCTTAACCCACCCTAGCCCTGCCACCTGCTTGGATCCATGAGGCCTGCTGAATGTTGAACCTCAACTACCCACACTGTCCCAGGCCCACTCACCAGGCTGGGGCATACAACTTGAGGCTGGGAAAGGTATAGAGAGTAGAGGGTAATGAGGTGTTAGACTCCAAGAGAAGTGAGACCTATTTCAAGCAACTCCAAGCTAGATTGTCAAGAGTAGAATGATGACTCCTGGTTACAGGGGGTAGAGGAGAACACAAGTGGGGAAATGCACCAGGGAAAATGAAAGGGGCCAGCATCTGAGGCAGAGATGAGATGAGCCTTTCAACCCCTGGCTCTTAGGTCAGAGCCCAGTTTACTTCAGGAAATAACTCCTGTGTCTTGTCTGGTTGCTGGAACAGGCATTTGTCTAGCATATCTGCTGGGAGGTCCCGTGTTTTTTCTCTTTTATCTCTTTTTCTCCTAGCCTATGCTTTCTACACACCTTCCCTTCCCATTCACCAGGAAATCTATCTACCCTTGGACAAAAAAGCATGGCATTAAGCACCTAAAATAAATAATATTCCTCTCATGTTGAAGCAACAAATCATGATCTTATGTTTCAATTCATTATTCAAATTAAATTAGCTTGAATTCCTATTCCTGGGCATCTTTTTTCTTCTTTTTTTTCTGCATGAATCCAAGTAGTGAGTACTTCATAATGAGCATTTTTAATGCAAGTTTTCCCCCAAAGGCACATGCAAGCAGGCAGTCAGACAGGAACGGGAACGCACCCATGCACTCTCACACAGTACCTCGGGAGCTTCTCCTTCAGTCATTTCCCTTCTGCCAGCTGAACAAGGACGAGGCTGGCAAATAATTTCTCTGTGGCCTACCTTCTGATTCCGGCAAATCTGAGAAGCAGGCGGTAGCTGGAAGCTAGGAGGCTGGGGCTGCTTCTGTGAATCAGCAAAGAAGTCACTGAGACAGGGATGCCGACAGCTGCTGTGTGCACACTCTCCCTCTGTCTCTCCCACCTCCCTGCCCTCCTTCTCTTCCTCCTCCTCCTCCTTCTCCCTCTCCCTCCCTCCCTCCTCCACCTCCCCCTCCCTCCTGAAGCTGCTCTGTGTTGCTATGCAATCATCACCGGGACTAACAGCATCATTCCGACCTCGGGCAAAGATACCCTTGACTGGGCAAATGCAGAAGGAGCAAGGACAGTTTTATAAAACTACCAGAGCTGAAGCAGCTCTCAGAATTCAATTCATTAGAAGCAGGGAAGACAAGTGGAAGAAGAGCCTGGGAAGGAGAGAGAGACAGAGAGAGAGAGAGAGAGAGAGAGAGAGAGAGAGAGAGAGAGAGAGAGAGGAGAGAGAGACACACA
Organism: Perognathus longimembris pacificus; assembly: GCF_023159225.1. NCBI lineage: Eukaryota > Metazoa > Chordata > Mammalia > Rodentia > Heteromyidae > Perognathus > Perognathus longimembris. The sequence goes on from NC_063188.1 coordinate 38,733,291, forward strand.
CAGAGAGAGAGAGACACAGAGAGAGAGACACACAGAGAGAGAGAGAGAGAGAGAGAGAGAGAGAGAGAGAGAGAGAGAGAGAGAAAGATTGCTACTGGAGAGGAGAACAAAAGCGCCCCAAGGATCAATACAGGCTGCTGAGCTGAGCAAGGAGGCTGAGCCCCAAATTCCACAAATCTAGCACAGTGTCCAAAGCAACTTGAGAGCCAGAGCTGGCAGGGGCCCCTCAGTAGCCAGTCCAGGATTCCGTTTCTGTGCTGGGAGATGAAACATTGTGCTCTACAGCTGCCATTGGCATTGGTACTCAAGGTACAATCTTGGACCCAGAGGAGGCTGCCAGATACCTCTGAGTCCTGTAAACTCTTTTTAATCATGTTGAGGGGGGGAAATCCATAACAAACAGAGGAAAGGAAAAGGGACTTGAATGACTTGAGGAATGCATATAGCTCCTTCATTGACTTACCCTGCTTCTATCCAGACTATTCCTTACTCTCCTATTGTTACCTTGCAAAACATTTGAGCCCCATGAGATAAGGCAAGCTCAGGAAGACAAATATCACATTTTCATCTATGTGAGGGATTTTCAGCTAACAAAAACAATAATAACAGGACATGATTGTAAACAAGAAACTGTTTGAGAGAAGAACTGGTAAGAGAGAAGAAGAAAAGAAGAGGATAAGGTATTAAAACTAGTATACTAAGCTGGGCACCTGTAATCCTAGCTACTCAGGAGGTTGAGATCTGAGGATCGTGGTTCAAAGCCAGCCTGGGAAGAAAAGTCCATGAGACTCTTATCTCCAATTAACCACCAGAAAATGGGAAGTTGCACTGTGGCTCAAGTGGTAGAGTGCTAGTTTGAGGTGAAGAGCTCAGGGACAGTGCCCAGGCTTGTAGTTCAAGCCCCATGACTGACAAAAAAATTAGTGTACTAAAACCTTCTAAAAATTGGGGGGGGGGGTGGCCTAAAGAAAGAATAATATAGATGAGGTGAACTTGATCAAACTTATTTTCTGCATGTATATAAATACCATGATGAAACCCCTTTATAAAATGAATTTATGCTAATAAATATTTTTAAAAGAGGCTTGACCTCCAAACACCCCTAGAGACCTGGGAGAAGCCATGACCAAGATGAGAATAGTATATTCCTTTACTGAGTACCCAGTACACAGCAGGTTACTTGATACATATGTGTGGATATACAGACCCACTAAGACTTGAAACCAGGGTAAAACATTCTTCTCTCCTCCCTCCATTTCTGAGAACAGTGTATGTATGAGAGAAAACAACTTCACTGATGATCCACCGAAAACTCTGTGCTCTGCCAGTACTGCAACTTAAGACAGAAAAAAAACCTTCCTGGTCCTGAGGATCTAGGACTAGTGTTTACAAAGTTCCAAAATGACGAAAAATTATTTTAGAGTTGCAGTTTTTTTCTTTTGTGATTTTTTAATAAAAAAGGTATTCCTAACTTTTTTATTTTAAAAGATGTATTTAAAAGGGACTCGATTACTACTGCCAAATGCCATTCTCTTGGTAAAAAATAGAAAATAACCATAACATAAAACAGCAGCAAATGGGGGCTGGGGATATGGCCTAGTGGCAAGAGTGCTTGCCTCGAATACATGAAGCCCTAGGTTCGATTCCCCAGTACCACATATACAGAAAACAGCCAGAAGTGGTGCTGTGGCTCAAGTGGCAGAGTGCTAGCCTTGAGCAAAAAGAAGCCAGGGACAGTGCTCAGGCCCTGAATCCAAGGCCCAGGACTGGCAAAAAAAAAAAAAAGCAGCAAATGATCTTACATTTCATATCTTATATACATAGTAAACTATTTTACATTCATAGTGGAACGTAGGCAGATCTGAATGAAATTTTTATTTTTAATTGACAAATAACAATTGTGCATAATATATTTATAGAGTACAACATAGCATTTTGATATCTGTGTATATTGTAGAAAGTGTCAATCCAAATAATTAATTTATTTTTATCTTACTAATTTGTCATTTTTGCATGGTCAGAATGTTCAAAATCTGTTCTTTTTGTGTTTTTGAAATACATAATCCATTACTGTTAACTGGGGTCACACGGTTCAATATTATCATTATTTAAGTTTTCATTATTACTATTATTGAGAAACTTCCACTAGGAAATAACTAGGAAATACTAGTTATTTTCAGCTAACAAAAACAATAATAACAGGACATGATTGTAAACAAGAAACTGTTTGAGAGAAGAACTGGTAAGAGAGAAGAAGAAGAGGATAAGGTATTAAAACTAGTATACTAAGGTATTAAAGCTAGTATACTAAGGAAATAACTAGGAAATACTAGTTATTTCCTAGTGAAAATCTTAAAACCTTATGCTGCTGGTTTCAGTAAATGCTAGAAATAAGTCGTGATCTTCTCTTCAAAACAAGCAAAATGGAATGGGGAATGGTAGTATACCACTGTAATTCCAGCACTTGAGAGACAGAAACAGAATGAATGAGACTGTCTTTAAAAGAAAGGCAGAATAGGAACCAACTTCCCTTCTCTCAAGTCTTCAGAGCTACATGAATCGCCCCTCCTGTCTGGCCCAAGCAGTAACCAGACTCCTAAGTATAGAAAGGGTGTTTGGTTTCTGATGGGGTCTTTTTAAATTTTTTATTTTACTGTTAAGGTGACATACATAAGGTAGTGAGTACAATTCTTGTCAAACTTGTTGCCTCTTCCCTCATTTTTCTCCCACCTTCTCTCCCCCCATCCTCCCCAAGTTGTACAGTTAGTTTACAACATATTCTCTTATAAACACCACTGTTGCAGTGGTTCACCTTTTGTCTCATCATTTTGATGTTCCCCTTCCCTTCCTTAATTCAGATCAACATTTTGTATATATATTACCCAGGGCACCAAAATCAAATACAGTGACAACAGAGGCTAAACCGTAGGGAAGAAAAATGCAAGAAAAAAGAAATAATTTACTGATTGGATCTTTTTGAAGCACATTTAGCTTTTCAATATATATTCCTTCAACAAAGCATTTATTAGCTACTGACCCTGCACTTGGTTCCAGTCAGAGCCCTGGCACTATCCAGACCCAGGGCCCCAGGAGTCTTTACAATTGACTTGGAATGACTTGAGGGGGAAGTTGGATAAGAAGAAACACCAGAGGGAACATTGAGAAATTGTTTAGGCTGGCACAGACATAGAATGACTATGACAGATACACCCCAAACACAGGGGAGCCTGACACATTGCCCATCCTTGGCACCAGTCACCAGCACATCCCACAAAACCTTTGTGAAGATCTACATGGAGGAAGGAGGGTGAATCTAATAGGGGACATGTTCCTCACTTCAGTGGCAGTAAGACTTGTCTGGATCATATGAAGCACTTAGAGGCCTTGAGGTATGGCTCAGTCATAGAGTACATAGCAAACACAAAGCCCAGAATTCAAATCCCAGTACTTCCAAAAATGAAAAACTAAGAAGCATTTGAAATAATCTTTTTCCCTTCCCTTTTTTATCTCTAGAGAAGCATTCAGACTGCAGACACAACAATAGTTCCTTAATTTCCATACACATAACCATACTGAGCTTATCTTGAGGTGGTACAATAAAATACTTCTTAAAATATTTTCCTTATAGACCATCAAAGTGGAAGAGGTATTTCCCCTATGTTGTTTCCATTAAGGCTTCTAAGGGCCTCGGTGAAAATAGGTGTTACCTTTGAGCCAGAAAACCATTAAATCGTTATCAGCTGGCAATACCTAAGATTTAATTATATTATAATTAATAATAATAATTCCAGTATTGTTGAGTATTTACTACAAGCTATTTACCATTTGAAGCACTTGGCATGTGTCCAGTAGCTCAGTGCTAGTAACACTGTGAATGAAGTTTGGTGCCCTGTCCTAGGTCCCACCACTAATAAGTTATGGGCATAAGACCTAAGCTAGGTTTCTCTGAGGAGTGCTTACAGGATTCACAACTATGTTATACTGACTATTCATCTGAAAGTGGCATGGCCCACTGACACAGACATTATCTGTCTTTTGTGCTTTTCCTACTCAAAATGTTTCCCTATTCTTTAGAGGTCAAAAGACATAAAGGACCTTATACACAAAATTTCTCTCTTTGAGGACTCCCATGTGAATAGACCCCACAAAAACTCTATGAAAGGAAAAGACAGGTGACATTCAAATGGGGTAGAGCCCTCCAAGTTGCCATGGTCCTGAAAGCCCACTGCCCTCATTAGCTCCTTCATACTACTTGTTTAGCTCCCAGGAGCTAGGGACACTGTGAGACCTTACAGACTGTATTATTTTGAGCTATTTGGATGAGGTTTGTTTGGTTTTGGTTGGGAGGTGGTTGTTGGAATGAATAGAATATCCATCTGTGTTTTAGGAGAGATAACTGTTTTTATTTTACCATCACAGTTAAACTCCAGGTTGATACATTTTCACCCAAGAAACATCTGAGCAAAACAAAACATATGCAGACTCGCCTCAACTATTTCTCTGAGGAGAACAAGGATGGATAAAAATAGATCTGACCACTTGACTCCAGCTTCCATCGGCAACTGGCAAGAGGAGGTTTAAGACCCACTATGGTCTCAGAGTGAGATTTTGCTAGGTGGACAGGCTAGGTAAGACATTTCTGATAGAAAATTATACTAAGTGAAGTGAGCCAGACTCAAAGAAACATGGACTCTATGGTCTCCCTTACTGGGAATAATTAGTACAGGTTTAGGCATGTCACAGCAGAGGATCACAAGAGCCCAATAGCTATACCCCTATGAACACATAAGATGACGCTAAGTGAAATGAACTCCATGTTATGGAAATGATTGTTATATCACAGTTGTAACCACTTTCAATGTCCCATGTGTATCTGTAGCTTCTATTATTGATGATGTTCTTCTATCACCTTCCCGTGGTTGTACCTACACTATCTCTGTAATTTTATCTGAGTATATTGGAAACCGTGTATACTGGTATTAGAACTAGGAAATTGAAAGGGAATACCAAAATCGAGAGACACAGGGTAAAAAAAGACAAACAACTACAAAAGCAATACTTGCAAAACTGTTTGGTGTAAGTGAACTGAACCCCTCTTGGGGGGAAAGGAAAGGGGGAGGAGGAAGTGGGGTATGAGGGACAAGGTAACAAACAGTACAAGAAATGTATCCAATGCCTAACGTATGAAACTGTAACCTCTCTATACATCAGTTCGATAATAAAAATTTGAAAAAAAAAAAAAGCACAAAAGTCAGAGAACATGGCATAGGAACTTCAAGTA